>NW_015627539.1:525304-534369 GCF_001515625.1 Sinocyclocheilus rhinocerous
ACTTTTCTATACTGCTCTGATTATATAATGGTAAATATTACAATATCATAGCACAACAACAGTGATCAGCAATAATGATAAGCCTAATACTCACAATAAAAATAATAAGGTCATATAGATCATAACACAGTCTTGGAGGTAAGAAGTGGATTATCCTTCACCTGAAATGTTTGTCTTTTCATCCTGAAATGCGAGGCAAATGTTGCATCACAATAATTAGGAACCACAGTTTCCACAAATCCCTTCACTCGATTGGGATGTTCTCTTTTATTCTGGAGGGCAAGGGCAATGACTGTAACATCGAGCGTATTTTGCAGTATTAAACACGTATTTATACCGATTTCATCAGGCTCCGAAAATTCTTCAAAAAGAACTCAAAGAATGGCCTTCTCAACTGCCATAGTTGCAACTCTTGCGTCATCAGAACAGAGTGTTCAACGCACTACCGTTTCCGTTTAAAAACGTTTTGCACCGTTTTTGTCGGGGCTGAACGCAGCCCAGGCTTCTAGCCTATATAATTTGCGCAATAGGTGAAATTATGTATGGAAACAGCTCAAGGGCAATTTTTTTTTGCGATACACCAAAACTTATGTGACAATTCGTTTTTTTTTAGGGATGACGTCATCACGCACACCATTTTATCGGTAAAAGGCCAGTTGGATGGAAACAGGCTGGACACAGCAAATTTCGCCAAAATTTTTTTACGCATATTCTCTTTATCGATAACAAAACAGCGCAAAAACCGGATGGAAACTTGGCTAATGTTGTTATGGTTACCCCTTCAAGCAAACGCGACTAATCGTTTGATTAGTTCGTTTTAAACGTTTATCATTACAAAAACCCCGTAGAGATATATACTTGTCATTAAAAAAAAAAAAAAAGAATAAGCAAAAGCACTTTTGCTAATACACCCCCAACTTTTTGTTTCGACTTTTTTTAAGCCTTCCCTGCTGGAAAAAAACAAAAACAAAAAACAATAGAGACCATCACAGAATTTGTAATGGTTTTAATGGTTATAACGAGAATTGTAAAGGTACCTGTTGGTCTCTTAATTGGTCGCCTTCTATTGCTTGTTAAAACCACGAAATCCTAATGGAATATGTCCCAAAACACACTACAGGAAACAATTTTTTATGTTTTTAATGGTTAAAAGTTGATGATTTGTAATGTTTGTAATTGACCGTTCCAAAGAGCTTGATTGACAGGCAATCTGACCAATCATAACGCCGAATCAGCCATCTTGCCCGACAAACAAATCACACAGGAGAGTATTAACTGCGGTGGACTTAAACTTTCCACGGTTGAAATAAAATATATTCTGATGTTCATTCGTGTTTATTTCGTGCTTTAAGTAGAAATATGAAAAGACGTTCGGTTCACGTGCCGCTTGAATACAGCGATATGTCTCAGTAAAGAGCCACAAAACAGCAGGCTATTTATTGTTTGAAAAAAAGAAAATATTATTGTTTCTTTTAAAAAAAGACAAAATCTGAAAGCTGAGACCTTGTTTCATACCAGAAGTAACCTGCTTTGTCTAGTCTGTCGGCACGTTGTCAGTTTCCTCTTTGCTCCTCCATGTATTTTTTACTGCGTGAGAACACGTGTGTAGTGTGAGAGCGGCATAGCTTGTCAGACATAGCAACAGTAACTAAGGAGGGCGGGTTTTTGCGAAGGCTCAACCATTAGAATTTCTGTCAGTGCCAATTGATAGTTTTCATGTGACGTCACACCCTTATAGTCCTCCTGGAGTGCAAAACGAGGCTTTGCTCCACTGGCCGCCAGTTATTTTTACGCGGTTTGCATTAAGTAGTAATGTAGTAAAACGCAGATATTAAAAGGCGAAATTCAGTATACACCTTATTGATGATGCATACTTTATATAGGCAAGCAGATGAACCCAGAATATAAACGCAATGCGCAAATTTTCACACTAAATGGTTTCCCATAAAAAAACACTATAAAGAACACACTGAACCATTTGGCGCATTGCGTTAATTTTCCGGGCTCATCTGCTTGCCTATATAAAGTATGCATCAACAATAAGGTGTGTACTGAATTTGATCTTTTAATATCACTGTTTTAAATACATTAAGGCACTTAAGTGTTTTTCACAAGGTTTTGTCGCGCTGTTTTTAGTGATTGAAATATTGCAGAGAGTGCTTAATATGGATTGCAAATGGCCAAAACTTGCATTTTGTTCACATATCTTTGTTTTATTCTTTTGAGAGGTGATCTAAATATTTGCGGCTTGGAAACAGATGGAAAATTGACTAGTTTGTGCTGCAGTTTTATGGATGTTTTGCCAGGTGTTCGAGCCGGTCACGTGACTGAAAGCTATGAATAACCTCATGGTTAGTGCGTCGACATACAGCGCAACTGCGCTCACGGCGACCCGAGTTCGATTCCCCTCTCTCGACCCAATGCTTTCGCCACTCTACTGTCCTATACAAAATAAAAAGGCATAAAAGTCCCAAAAATAACTTTAAAAAAGAACATTAGAATTTCTGATGCTTTCTATTGTTGTTGTTTTTTCAGCAGGGGTAATTAAGACGGCACTTTGGAATCAGAAATAGTGTTTTAAGCCCCGTTCACACCAAGGACGAAAACTATAAAGATAACGATAAAGATATAGTTCTAAAAATCGTTCTTAAAGAATAGCAGAGTCCACACCACAGCTATAACGATAAAGGCACAGAGAAACGATATCGTTGGAATCACTTTCAGAACGATTTTTTCCAGCTGATGAACGATAAAAACATTGACACCCAATCAGAATCAATCCTGCTGTAATTTAAATCGGCAGATGAGCGTGCGCTTAAAATAAACAGATGATATCGTCCGCTGGTGTGGACGCTAATATCGTTATTTGTAGTATGGTTGCGTAAAGGGAAACAGGCATTCCTAGGGGAACTGAATCGACTGCTACACCGGCACAGGGCTTCGTCAGAAATTGCGCTGCTTACCCGATACGCGCTTTGAAGCTTCAGTGTCATATGTAACATCACTACTTTGCTCCACTGGCCGACAGTTATTTTTACGCAGTTTGCATTAAGTAGTAATGTAGTAAAACGCAGATATTAAAAGGCGAAATTCAGTATACACCTTATTGATGATGCATACTTTATATAGGCAAGCAGATGAACCCAGAATATAAACGCAATGCGCAAATTTTCACACTAAATGGTTTCCCATAAAAAAACACTATAAAGAACACACTGAACCATTTGGCGCATTGCGTTAATTTTCCGGGCTCATCTGCTTGCCTATATAAAGTATGCATCAACAATAAGGTGTGTACTGAATTTGATCTTTTAATATCACTGTTTTAAATACATTAAGGCACTTAAGTGTTTTTCACAAGGTTTTGTCGCGCTGTTTTTAGTGATTGAAATATTGCAGAGAGTGCTTAATATGGATTGCAAATGGCCAAAACTTGCATTTTGTTCACATATCTTTGTTTTATTCTTTTGAGAGGTGATCTAAATATTTGCGGCTTGGAAACAGATGGAAAATTGACTAGTTTGTGCTGCAGTTTTATGGATGTTTTGCCAGGTGTTCGAGCCGGTCACGTGACTGAAAGCTATGAATAACCTCATGGTTAGTGCGTCGACATACAGCGCAACTGCGCTCACGGCGACCCGAGTTCGATTCCCCTCTCTCGACCCAATGCTTTCGCCACTCTACTGTCCTATACAAAATAAAAAGGCATAAAAGTCCCAAAAATAACTTTAAAAAAGAACATTAGAATTTCTGATGCTTTCTATTGTTGTTGTTTTTTCAGCAGGGGTAATTAAGACGGCACTTTGGAATCAGAAATAGTGTTTTAAGCCCCGTTCACACCAAGGACGAAAACTATAAAGATAACGATAAAGATATAGTTCTAAAAATCGTTCTTAAAGAATAGCAGAGTCCACACCACAGCTATAACGATAAAGGCACAGAGAAACGATATCGTTGGAATCACTTTCAGAACGATTTTTTCCAGCTGATGAACGATAAAAACATTGACACCCAATCAGAATCAATCCTGCTGTAATTTAAATCGGCAGATGAGCGTGCGCTTAAAATAAACAGATGATATCGTCCGCTGGTGTGGACGCTAATATCGTTATTTTTATAATTATCTTTATAGTTATTAAATTCAAAATTAAATTCAGTTAATTTTTTATTTAATTTTATTTCTATAAACTTAACTAATGTTTTTATGAAATGCATGCGTATATATTTTAATTGATTGTTTATATAATATTTTTATTGTTAAAAAATTCAATGTTTATACACACACACACACACACATATATATATATATATGTATGTATATGTATGTGTATAATCGATATCTATCTATCTATCTATCTATCTATCATCAATTTAAAATAATCGTTTTCTATTTTATCATACTTTAAAATATAATTTATTCTTGTGATGCAAAGCTAAATTTTCAGCATCATTACTCCGGTCTTCTTGGTGTGAACGGGCCTTTAGTTGCATATTTATTTTATGGTTCTGCTGAGATACACAAAGCGCGTAGGCACAAGCACGTTCATCAGGCTACCTGTGGTCTGTGCATTGTTTCAGATCTTATTACTTTGACCAGCTGCCCCAACAATCCACGCGCGCCCCGACTCTGACCACGAGGCTCGTTATCATGCGCTGTTGCCATGGACATGATGGTCGTGGCATCATTGAGCTTCTCTCGGGGGCCCCCCGCGGGGATACAATCATTCAATAATTACGCGGGGATCCTCTTATTTGCGCCCGCATGCGTCTGTTTGTGGGTGTGCGCGAGCGTAAGGAGGCAGGCGTGGACGTTTGGGAGCTGACGCTTGTCGCGTGCCTGCGCGTATCAAAACACATCTGCTTCGAGGGCTCCAGGGACTGATGCCACCACAACATATCGACCTCTGTCTCTCTCTCAGCATATTGATTTGACAAGTCATAGGCATTTTTGACACCACGGTCCCCACGCTAAAGATGTCGATGCAGTGCGCTTTCATCCCACGTGAAGATTCTGGTTTTTAAAAAAATATATGAATTCTCTTGTAGTTCCGTTAACTATTAGTCAAAAGTTTGGACTCACCTCACACTGTATTTTTATAATGATTTAAAATGCCACTTTAGCTCAAGGCTTATTGATAAATTGCTTTTGTAGACAATACAGTGGCCTCAAAAGTATTGAGACACCTACATTGAAAATGTCTGAATGTCATTGCAGTAGATAACATATCAAACAAAGTGGCATTTATTTTAAAGAAGCACATGTATACTTTAAAATAGCATGCAAGTCAAACTAATCTGGCCAATATGGGACATTTTTTTCCTATTTTATTAATATTAAATTATATATATATATATTTTTTAAATAAAATAGCATACCATACCAATTAATTTGTCAATTTTTGGCCAATATGAGACATGCATATACATAAAATTTTTATATAAAATAGTATACTTGGCAAAACATTTAAAAAAAAAAATGTTTTTAAACTATAAAATATATTAAAACTTGATGCTATTTTAGTTTGATGATGAATGTGATGAACTCCACCTATTCTGCTCAGACACCTGTGTGAACGTGAGGAGAACTGACTTCACACATCCACTTAAAATCAATAAAACACCAGCTTATTCAAAGACATACGCAAAAAAAGAAGAAAAGGGAATGTTAGCGAAGAGAAAAGATCCTTTAAAGACACTTGCTCTAATATTTTTTTATTCTCTAATGCAGTAATAATCAGGCATGAAGTGTAACTTAGATGTCAAATACATTTTGGGGTCACAGTTTGCATTGTGCATAAACTTAATTTAACTGACAAGGATAGAGAAAGAAAAGCACCATCAATGCTCATGTTCCTCCTTCACACAAAAGTAAAGGTTCTTTATTGGCATTGATGGTTTCATGAAGAACCTTTGACATCAAAAAGGTTCTTTATAGCGGAAGAACGTTCTTAAGATAATAAAAAAATTCTTCACACTAAGAAAAAATCACTGAAAAGTCATTTGAGGAACCGAAAATGGTTCTTCATGGCATCACTGCAAAAATCCCATTTCGGAGCCTTTATTTTTAAGAGTGTGAAATCTTTCCATTCCATAAAAGGTTCTTAATAGTGGAAGAAGTTTCATTGTAGATTTTTATAATATTCTTCACATTTTCTGTTGCACAACAGGTTCTATAGAAGAAAAGGGTTCTTTAGAATATTAAAATGTTCTTCACACTAAGAAAAAAACGGTTATTTTGTCCAAAATGAGCAGAATAAAGTGCTTATAAGCTTGTTTGAGTTTTGATCTCTAATTCCTTATGTTTCCCCCATAGTTTTGATGACTTTACTTTTACTCTAATGTGTGAAAACCGTAATAATGAAGAATGAGTAGGTGTGTCCAAACTTTTGACTTGAAGTACTTCAGGCTTTTGTTTTGAAAATGAAGCCCATCAAAGTTTCTCTGTCTCTCTCTGTTGCAGCATCTGCCCTGAGGATGAACAGATGTAGGCACCTGTGTTTAGGGCTCACACATCCTCCATCCTCCTTTTCTTCTCCCTCTCCTCCCTTTTAACATCCTCAATCCTCCTCAGAAGGGCCCACAAAGGGGTAAAAGAGGAGGAAGGGGCAGTAACTATACCCCCTGCTCTATACCTCCATCACCCCCTCACACACTCACGTTCCCTGAGGACACAAGCTCTCTATGAGCCTTTGTCATGAGCACTATCTTCCAGACAGGCCCAAACAATCTGTTGCAAGATGATTGCTCATTTCCAAACAACGCTGACAACACAGGTGTGTGTGTGTGTGTGTGTTTGGGGTGCATCGCATGCATTCAAGTTCATTTATATGGGACACTAAAGCTCACTGGATGAAACACATGGTGCGTGATGGGACACACTGGGCGTGATTGTAGGTTACAAGAGCTGCAGGTATCGTAATCACGCTCCCCAACACACTTCTGTAACAAACTCGAGTGTTGAATGTCAGCGTCACACCCTCCAAAAAGTGACCCGCCCTCAACAAAGCCACAGAAAAAAAGAATATCAGCCTTTTTAAGACAAAGCCGGTGGCAGGTGTTGAGTGTGTCGGTGGTAAGATGAAGCTCGTGGGAAGAGCTTCATCACAAAAGGACTTGTTTTCCATGCACGCACTGATCTGGAGTCAGCGGTCGAAGGCCGTCCTCTGACATCTCATCCATCACTGCTCAACATCAGATATGACTCTAGATCAGTGACGCAGACACGCACACCATGATGCTCATGTTTATATTCACCTTTAAACGAACAACTCAATAACTTGAAAATCAGCCCCTGTGTTTCTTACGATTGTTTAGTGAGGATTAGGAAGAGTCAAGATGTTTCTGCAGGACAAAGTTAAGATAAGTGCTTCAGAATGGAGTTTAAATGCATTAAAACACTATTGTAATATTTTAAGAATAGTTCATGCATTAGGTAGTCAGCGGTCGAAGGCCGTCCTCTGACATCTCATCCATCACTGCTCAACATCAGATATGACTCTAGATCAGTGACGCAGACACGCACACCATGATGCTCATGTTTATATTCACCTTTAAACGAAACAACTCAATAACTGTCGAAAACCAGCCCCTGTGTTTCTTACGATTGTTTAGTGAGGATTAGGAATGATGCATGTTGCAGGCCAATCAATCTGTCAGTTTTCAGTTAATTTTTTATTTAATTTTATTTCTATGAACTTAACATGTTTTTATGAAATGCATGCGTATCTATTTTAATTTAAATTTATTGTTTATATAATATTTTGATTGTTAAAAAAATCCAAAGTTTATATATATATACACAGATAAATTACATATATATACAGGCATATATATATATATATATATATATATATATATATGTATGTGTAAGGTCTATCTCTCAATTTAAAATAACGGTTTTCTATTTTATCATACTTTAAAATATAATTTATTCTTGTGATGCAAGCTGAATTTTCAGCATCATTACTCCAGTCTTCAGTGTCACATGATCTTCAGAAATCATTCTAATATGCTGATTTATTATCAGTTTTGTAAATTTACATGTTTAATATTTAATATTTGATTGCACCTGTTGACAGCAGGTGTGGAGTCAGTTCTTTTAGGTCAGACTGGACTTAAGTGTGTCTTTTTTTGTCTTCCTGTTGCACTCTAACCCGTTCTCTCTCCATTTTTCTTTTTTCCCCCAGCGTTTCTTCACTGTGCACCTGTTGTGAGCTCTTCAGGAATTCTCTTTTACACGTCAGTCGCTCGGGGACAAACAGGGGTCCTGACGGTGAGGGGGTGAAGCGCTCTTTCTTTCACAGCACTCAGCCTTCTCTTCCTCCACTGTTTTTCTCTGGCCTTCCTGCATTCTGTCTCTCTTGTGCTCTCTCTGTAGAGGTCTTAGACCCCTGCCCCGTGAGTCTTGCCCCAGGGGAGAGGGGCTTTTGTGTGCCGATGCCCCTGCAAGCTGGACAGACAGCTGCTGTGGAGTGGTCATCTCCACACACACACACACACACTCTATCTATTACCCGCGATCTATTCAGCTTGCACAGGCAGAGATGCAAAGGCATGGTTCCGCGAAACTTTAATGAAGACAAAGTCCAGCACGCAATGGAGGCCGTGGCTCTGGAGTGACCTGTACTCACACACTTTAGACTCTGCAACCATTTATGAGATAATAAGAGAAACTCCAGAGCGACTGTGTCATTTATTCAAGTTTATAGAGAATGAAGACTTATTTAATGCGCGAGGGAGGCGTTTAGTGACTTTAATGCTTTTTTGATGCAGAAATCTCTGTACGGTGCTCAAACATTACTTTATATTGTGCCTTATTAAAACAAATTGTTCAAAAATGATTGTTTAAGGGGTGTGCAGAGACAATTTCATTTTGCTTCTCCACCTTTTCTAATAGTTTTCTAATCTTATGCAACCTAGCAATCCAAACATGTTTGTGTTTTTACCTTTATTTAAATTAGTTACTTAAATTTGTTATATGTCTGTAAGATATATAAAATATTTTATATTAAATTAAACATCTATTACATTTATTACAATTGTATTTATAATTATATTATATTTGT
>NW_015627539.1:534379-553478 GCF_001515625.1 Sinocyclocheilus rhinocerous
TATATATATATATATATATATATATATATATATATATTCATTAACCAAGATTATATGTTATTGTATTGTACTTGTAACTTTATAATTTTTACAAGGTAAATATTTCATTCATAGAAGATAACTAATATTTACATATACAACTTTTAATGTTAAAATTAGTGCTTTTAATTTTAGTTATAATTGTTATTTTTATTTTTAATGAAAAATTACATAGCATTTCCTGCAAAGTTATGAAAAAAATTATATATATATATAAAAAGTAAACCTAAAACATTTTTGGCTTGCTAATTTGCATATTTTTCCAAAAGGTGGTAAAATGGTGAAGCAAAATTAATATTTCTCTATAAAACAACTGATTTTACACAAAACAACTAAAATTCAAACTTCTACTCATTTTGAAAGACTGAAAACACCCATTTAAGCAATATAATTCCAAGTAATTTTCATTCATGTAAAGCTTAAAAATAGCATGTTGCATGTGTATTGACCTACATGAGGATGACAGCCTCCACACACACACACACACACACACACACAGGTTCCCATGCTCTGAAGCAAAGCTGGACAGCAGGGCTTTCACACACACATCATGGCACACGCCTGTTGACTGAGGCACAAAAAAAGTGTGTGACATCGCCGTGCCCTGGCGCCCCTCTGCATCCCCTATGTCTTTTCTCATCCCTCCCCTCCCACCCTCATTCTTCCTTTCTTTCTTTTGGGAATCTCTCTATCCGTCCGTCCCTCCCCAGCTTAGAGTCCTGTGTTCGAGCAGACCCTTCCTCTTCTAATCATTTTACCCATCAGATGATCCAGCCCCCTATTTCACACTGAGACTATTAAGATAGAGTCCTCCCCCTCTACACACACACACACACACACACACACTACTGCAGGTCCTGAGGGACAGCATTGGAAGCATTGTGTGTGTAGAGACACATCTGCGTCAACACACATGTACACATTCAGACAGTGACTCTCATATGCCCAGGTCATATTTCACCCCAAAATCTAAAGAAAATTTCATTATATATTTCATGTAATATGTTTTACATAATATTTTGAATAAACGGAGAATCCTGTTTTAGGACCATTCTGATTTTTTGCTTTGCAACATTATTTTAATGACAATTAGGCAATTCTAGTTTACAACACACACACACACACACACACACACATGTGGCCGTGTCTCTGTTGTCCTGTTGCAGAAGCAGATCTGTGTGATAATGCCATTGTGTGGACGAATCTAATGACGCCTGTTGGTGTGTTATTAAGGCAGCACAGGGGTCATTAGGAGTGTGTGTGTGTGTGTGTGTACGTGTGTGAGTGATATAATAAAAGCAGCACGCAGGTCATTAGGAGTGTGTGTTCAGTTGGTTCCCATGCTCTGAACCAAAGCCGGACAGCAGGGCTGTGCTTTCACACACACATCATGGCACACGCCTGTTGACTGAGGCACAAAAAAAGTGTGTGACATCGCTGTGCCCTGGCGCCCCTCTGCATCCCCTATGTCTTTTCTCATCCCTCCCCTCCCACCCTCATTCTTCCTTTCTTTCTTTTGGGAATCTCTCTATCCGTCCGTCCCTCCCCAGCTTAGAGTCCTGTGTTCCAGCGAGACCCTTCCTCTTCGAATCATTTTTACCCATCAGATGATCCGGCCCCTTATTTCACACTGAGACTATTAAGATAGAGTCCTCCCCCACTACACACACTACCGCAGGTCCTGAGGGAAAGCATTGGAAGCATTGTGTGTGTAGAGACACATCTGCGTCAACACACATGTACACATTCAGACACAGTGACTCTCATATGCCCAGGTCATATTTCACCCCAAAATCTAAAGAAAATTTCATTATATATTTCATGTAATATGTTTTACATAATATTTTGAATAAACGGAGAATCCTGTTTTAGGACCATTCTGATTTTTTGCTTTGCAACATTATTTTAATGACAATTAGGCAATTCTAGTTTACACAATGGAAATAAGTAAATAAATAAAATAATTATCATTGCCATAATGCAAAAAAAAAAAAAAAAAAGTCATTATCATTACCATAATGCAGTAAGTAAATAAATAAAATATTTATCAGTACCACAATGCAATAAGTGAATGAATAAGTAAAATGTTTCTTATTACCATGATGTAAAAAATAAAAGAATTCTCATTACCATAATGCAATGAGTAAATAAATAACTCTTATTACTGTAATGCAATAAGTAAATAAAATAATTATTCTCATAAAGCAAGAAATTTTCATTACCATAATGCAATAAGTAAATAATAAATCAAATAATTGCCATTACCATAATGTTAAAATAAAATAATTCTCTTTAGCATAATGTTAAAAATAAAATAATTATCATTACCATAATGCAATGAGTAAATAAATAACTCTCATTACTGTAATGCAATAAGTAAATAAAATAATTATCATTCTCATAAAACAAGACATTTTCATTACCATAATGCAGTAAGTAAATAATAAATCAAACAATTGTCATTACCATAATGTTAAAAGGAAATAATTCTCTTTACCATAATGCAATCAATATATAAAATAATTATCATAACATAATGCAATAAATAAATTAAATAATTATCATTACCACAATGCAATAAGTAAAATATTTCTTATTACCATGTTAAAATAAAATAATTCTCATTACCATAATGCAATAAGTAAATAAATAATTATCATTACCATAATGAAATAAGTAAATAAATAATTCTCATTACCATAGTGCAATAAGTAAATAAATAATTATCATTACCATAATGCAAGAAATAAATATATAAAATAATTCTCATTACATAACGCAATAAGTAAATAAATAAAATAATTATCTTTACCGTAATGCAAAAAATCATCATTACCATAATGAAAAAAATTCTTACCATAATACATTTTTTTCTTATTCTCATTACTGTGATGCGATATGTTAAAATGCCAATACGTTGTTTTAATATATTTGTATATCGTTACAATGTGTATATATAACTAATATAATTGTAGTGTATTTAATGCTGTCATTTGTCAAGTCACCATTATTTATATAGCGCTTTTTACAATGCAGATTGTGTCAAAGCAGCTTTACAGTATTAAACAGGGAAGTGTATGTGTGTCATATATACAATAGTGTGTCATATTTGTAATTTATATTGATTTAAATGACCAGTTAAGCTCATTTCCATCCAAACTCTCATTACCATGATGCATTCATTTTATAAAAAAAAGTATTATGATTTTAGGGTGAAATAAGATTTGGACATTTCTTGATATTTTTCATGATATTCTCCCACATAGATGTGAACATGCACTGACACAAATACACACCTGTAAGTTTGAATGTTTTAGAGGTAGCAGAAATGTGTGCGTGTGTGTGTGTGTGTTGGTATCAGCTCTTATCTAGCCATGATCTGACGGGTGTTTGATGGACTTGTACTCAGCAAATGTGTTTTCAGCCAATCTGTGTGTGTGTGTGTGTGTGTGTGTGTGTGTGTGGGTGGATGAGGGGCGTGAGGTGCCTTTGATGGTGTGATATACGCGTGTGTGTGTGTGTGTGTGTTTGTGTGTGAGGGCGGCTGCCAGGGTCAGCTCTGTCCTGGGAAAGTTGAGCTCTCCATTTACATCAGCACATGTTGAGGCCTTCTGGTGGCTGCCTGAGCGCACGGGTGGACAGATGGTACCGGCTCATAGCTGCAGATTCACTGAGGAGGAGCACAAGCCTGATAAATGGAGGAGAAGAAAAGACGGGATCAGCTTGCTATTTTTCATCACTGAAAGTGTTGCGAATGTGAAGTAGAAATGAGGTCAAAACAGTCTTGTTTAAAAGGAAATTTAATATCAAATCACTGGTTTTGAAAGCACAGGTAACAGTTTTTACACTTTTTGAGAGAAGCAACCTGCATGTTTTTTTTTACTTATTAATTCAATAAAGTTAAACTTTAGACCAAGTCTTGATTGCTCATAGTAACGGCCTGTCACGTCACCACATCCTTGACCTTTCACATTGTTCATCACTTTACCTCATATTTTATTCAGGAGATATTTTTGCTTTTGGTCCATCCATCCATCCATCCATCTATTCTGTCGTTCTATCTCTATCTATCTATCTATCTATCTATCCATCCATCCATCCATCTATCTATTAATCTATATGGCACTTTTTGGTGTGTTTTTAGTGTATTACTTTTATAAAGCGAAAAATATTATTTTAAAGGAGTCAAAGATTTGTTTTGGAGAAAATACCTTTTTCCTGTTGTTTTTTTCAACTTCTCAGTTCTTTCCTCCAGCTCTGGGAGGATGTGAGGCTCAGTGAAACGCAACGCTGCGCGCATGTGTCGTGTATTAATCCTCTTACTGCAGCAGATGCTCGTCTGTCAATCAACCTGACGCGGGTGCGCGCGCTCGAACTTGACTTGAGAGCGCGAGAGAAAGAACACAGCAGGTGCGCGAGGGATCCGCGCCGTCATTTAGCGATGCAGGAATGGTAAATAAAGCCGTTTATTGAACTAATCATGTCTTGACAGCGGCCACAGGCTTGTTTTGAACCACCAAAGTTGCATTTGTTTACCGGACAACGCAATGCCGTCGCAGGACGAGGCTGAGGCGGTAAATGAAGACGACAGTCCGCCTCCGGTTCCACTGCGAGCGGCTCCTCAGCGACACTCACCGGCGTCCGCCGCCGTACCTGAGCGCCGGGTCAAGTGTGTGCTGGTCGGGGACGCGGCGGTGGGTAAAACGAGTCTGGTCATCAGCTACACCTCTAACGGATATCCGGCAGAACACATTCCCACCGCCTTTGACAACTTCACAGGTGAACTCGAAATCCACACTGAATCTAGCGTGCTCTCAAGTAACTTACGCACCTGGTGCCTTATATGCCGTTTTATATTACAGTTATATAGACTAGCCTATGTAAGCATATAGACCTGTCATGAACTTTTTGACTCCTTGCAAGTGTTATTTTCTTGACAATACATTAAGCTCAGCTTTATGATCAATTAAATATTAATACAAATTGATAAACATATAAGTGCTTTACTATCTCAGCTAGGGTTGTGGTGGATGGAAGACCAGTTCAACTTCAACTGTGTGACAGGACAAGTGAGCTATCTATCTATCTATCTATCTATCACCAGTTTGTCTTGATGGATGGATGAACTCTTTCTCTCTGTGCTTTGAATGGCAGAGATGGGGGGCAGCGGATCAGCCTCTATATGTAAGCAACAAGATATGACGGAAGAGCGCCACCTAGTGTTAGAATCAGATCATGCATTCTCTTAGTGCTGAGTCCTGTAGATTTTTGTGACTGTCAAGTAGGTTGACTCTTGTGATGTTCTGCACACAGTAATAGAACTTGCTCATCAGACTGACCATTTGCCATACGTGCATATCTTTTGTTATAAATAGAAAAGCACATGCAATCTAGAAGTTTGAAAAAATTATGCAAGTAGCATAACTGCTGCTCTTCTTTGCAATGCATATATTTATAAATATAGGTCACAATATTTGAATTAGTAAGTCAAATGTGGCAGCTGTCTCACTTTTCTTTCTGTTTTCAGGATGAGTTTGAGCGCCTCCGTCCACTCTGTTACCGTGACGCTGATGTCTTCCTGTTCTGCTACAGCGTTCTTACAGGAGAAAAAGCTCCAGATAAAATCAAGCAGCTCTCAGAAACATGGTGGAGGAAACTGAACTGCGTCCAGAGCTTTGACCTTCAGTGACGGAGAATCCACTTACGCCACACTGGTGGGTCTGAGTTGCCTTCCACTCACAATATATAAACAAACCCTCTTAAAGTCAAGTCCAGATGAAATGGGATTCACAGACACATTTTACTGTGATGCATTTCCAAATTAAACAGCATATTCAGCGAGCAACAATGCAGGACAGGACGTGAATTTACTGTGAAAAGTAGCTGTTTTATGTCAAGTTTAAAACAACAAACATTTTTTTGTCTGGAATAATTTGTGTGCAATAATGAAAGCATGCATTAGGAAAGTAAATAGGGTCAGTTTTGATTCATGTTTATTTCTAGACATTTTAGATATGACAAAATTATCATTTTCATTGAAAAGTTATGTAAAAACTTGAAAGTATGTGACAGATCAACTGATAAATAATTGCAAGGACTTTTTTTGTAAAAGCCCTTGTCGTAAGAGAAAGAGAAGGGAAAAGATGAGGATACAATTTGTAGCCATATGTGAATTTAAATATTGTTATTATTATTATAGAATAATAAAAATTAAAGAGAATATTTATAGATAGTTTGGAGTATGCCTTTTTCTTTAAAGAAGTTAATTTCTAAAGGATCATGTGACACTGCTAAAAAAAAATCTGTTTTTCATCACAGAAAAAAAATTACATTCTGAAATATATTCAAATAGAAAACAGTTATTTTAAAATGTAAATATATATTAAAAAAATTATATATGTATTTATTTTTTCCTGTCTTAATTGGACCTCCTTTAGCGTCACCTGTTACGTGTTGTATATCCTGTGACCCAGAAGTGTTTGTGTCGTTTGGCCCAGTACCTTGCATTCATAGCAGTGGATTAGCTGATCCTGTGAACAGACTGAAGATCAAGACTGAAGGAGTGGGATTTGATGTCTGCGTTGCACCTGTTGGACTCCGGTATAGTCTGATGTTTTGTTTACCTCTTCATTTCAACTGTTTACTTCATTTTATACTCAAGATAATTCATACAAAGGAACTGAAATGAAAGTGTTAAAGTGTTTTCGTCTCGTACATTTACGTAAATTAGTTTAGAGTTAGCTTTGCGTCAACGAAAATGAACTTCGCCCCGTGGGTCTCGTTTAGACAGCCCTGTCAGAGGTCCGTATGGCCCTAAAGCCTTTCATTCATTTACATCATTGTGTTACGCTTTTCCCTCGGCAATCTGGGACTCTCACAGCAGACGTAATTACCGCCATCACAGAATGACACCTACTGCAGGCTCTGAGTGGGTCTGAATGGAGTCAATCTAACAACTGAAATAACACAAAACCCTTTAATAGCAGCGTTTGCAGCCTCTAATATCTGACTCACAGGTGAGGTCCGTATGGCCCTAAAGCCTTTCACTCATTTACATCATTGTGTTACGCTTTTCCCTCGGCAATCTGGGACTCTCACAGCAGCCGTAAGTACCGCCATCACAGAATGACACCTACTGCAGGCTCTGAGTGGGTCTGAATGGAGTCAATCTAACAACTGAAATAACACAAAACCCTTTAATAGCAGCGTTTGCAGCCTCTAATATCTGACTCACAGGTGCCAGCTGAAGCTTGTACAGTAATGAGATTCATACGTGCAAATATACTGTTTTAAGCCACCTACGTTTAGTGAGGTTTAAACTCCTGAGCTTCTTCTCAGTGTGTCACTCTGTATCGAGAATATAAAGAACTGAAAAACTCATATTGATTGACTACTAATATGAATTGCAAAATGGAAGTTTTTTTATGCATTTAGCATCTTATTGCATTCAACATTTATCAGTTCATGAACTGAATTAAAACCCATAACCTTGGCTTTGCTAGCACCATGTTTTAATATTTGAGCTACAGAAATGTATGCATGCATTTACTTAAAGGGGTCATATGATGCGATTTCAATTTTTCCTTTCTCTTTGGAGTGTTACAAGCTCTTGGTGCATAAAGAAGATCTGTAAAGTTGCAAAGACTAAAGTCTCAAATCCAAAGAGATATTCTTTATAAAAGTTAAGACTTGTCCATGCCCTCCTAAGAATACAAAGTTTTAAAATGAGGAAATTCTATTTGTTTTTTCATATGAACTGCATTTTCAATTTTTATGTAATGATTTATTAGGTGTCATTAGCAAACTGCTCAGTATTAAATAGACTTAAATTCATAAGTAGTGGTTTATTTTTATTCTTATGAATTCTAAGTGAATTTACTGCAGCGAGGCGGTCCGGAGCCGCAGCTTATCCTGTAATGGGTCGAGACAGAAGCCACCTGTGGGAATTAGGCGGGCAGATGGCGACTGGTTTTCCCCTCACAGGATCTCTTGACCTCAACCTCCACCTGCTGCAGAAATCATGCAGGAATAACCTTGAGAGCTGAACCTGGGTGATTTTACCAGTATAACTCCGTTTTTCTGATCATTCAGTTCAGCTGGTATTCTGGGGCGATGACAATCCTACAGAGTGTGACTTACTTTTTTTGTTTTTGGAAACAATATTTCTTACTCAGCGTATTTTAATACACTGTTATTGTCAATAGTATTCATCAATATAAGGCTTTAATTGTCTCTCTAGTAGTAGTGCACTTATGGAGCTTCACCTGTAGAGGACACTATTGAGTTACGTCCTGAAAATCAGGTGAACACAAGAGGTCAAGGCCATCCAACCTGAAGCATCTTCTGTGTGGGTTCTGCTGGGATGGCATTAATGCTTTCACTGCCATGTGGCTATTGGCAGGGATGTTTTAAGTCAGAGTTAATGTCTGAATGTCATTGAAATCAATAAAATCAAGTCAAATTAAGCGTCTATCAGCATGTGGCAAATGCTGCAGGATCTTCTTTCTTCACTATCTTCAGATTTGCTCAGTGCTTATTCAGCTGGCGTTTTGGTGGTTTTTAGTAGGTGTACGAAGACAGTTCTCCTCACGTTCACACAGGTGTCCTTGCAGAATGATCCACACAAAGTGGCACAATACATACTGTGATTAATTTCAATGCAAGATCTGTTGGTTTACCCTTTCAAAAAAACATTTTGTCAAATGTTTAGCTTGAAAAGTTCTTGTACTAGTTTCTTTTACCCTGTGATGCATGAATTTTTAAATAACAAAAAATAGTATTATTAAAATATATTCATGTTAATTACATTAAATAGCGTTATTTATATAGGCTACTATTATAGTATTTATTAAAAGCATTTGTTTTTATGTTTAGATTCTGTAATTAATAAATTAATTTTGGTTTTAGTAATTTTGTTCTTTTTCATTTTTTATTAGTTTGGACACTAGTAGGCATAAAAGTGATTTGTGTCGGAAACTCCTATGATGTTATATATGACACGTGACAGCTATGACTGCCGCGCACTGCCTCACCTGGTTGCCGCCACACACGCTTGACACCATCTGAGCCAAATAAGTTTATCTTGGTCCCATCAGACCACAGGACATGGTTCCAGTAATCCATGTCCTTAGTCTGCTTGTCTTCAGCAAACTGTTTGCGGGCTTTCTTGTGCATCATCTATAAATCTAAATATAAATGTTTGTAGCTACACAACAGATGATTTCCAGATGAAGCACTCTTTAACAGACATTATCAAGATGTATTTGTGTGCTATCTTTCACAATCTGCTCTCTTATAAAGTTCCTTGTCCAGTGGTCATCAGAAGCTTCTGCAGGGTGCTGAAGATCAATGTGGACAGGTGTGTTACGGAAACAGCTGCTCCTCTGGTTAATGGTCTTCATCAGCGTCTCCCAGGATTTGCTAAGTAACGGGAAGGAGTGTAACACGACGAGTGTCTAAAGTTTCTGAGCACTCAGAGCCTTTACCAAACACAGCCGGCACAGATTAACCAGCCTTAGATGAGAAAACTTGCAACAAATGTTTGTTTAGACACATTATACCAGTAAAACAGAACTCTTCTCTGGAGACACACACTTTCTGGCACATCTCCTAGTATATATACACACACTATGGTTTTCTGTCCTCTATATCTCACAGACTTGCAGCTGTCGGTGAGATTAGACATTTAGCAGGTGTCTATTTATAGTGCGGGTTAAACAGATCACAATGGCACGTCAGCACTTCAGATCCTGCTGTTTAACAGCCAACTGAAAACAAAGACATACACTACATCATGGCATGATTCAGACCTCTGAGCCTCTGCTGTCCGTCAGCAGGTCCAGACTAAACCTCAGCTGGCCTCAGAGGTGGTGAGATGATTTGGACCGTGCTGCAGATGCCTGACAGTTTGTGGCATATGTGCAAATAGCTGGATAGTCTTAGAAGCTCCATTAAGAAAACCAGTCAAGAGTGTTAACATAGACACACACAACGGGGTCCAAAAGACCACACTGGAAAGAAAGTTTTAAGTTTTGGAAATGATATGATGTCAAATGGATTAGAAGCATTTCATGTGAACTCTGATGTTCTTGCTTCGATTGAAGATGATCAGCATCTAATTATGATTATCAGAACATGAACATGATTATCAGGTTTTGTTAATGCATGTCCACTGCGAATTAGTTTTAATTACAGTTTTCACTCAATTTGTTACGAGTTAATTTTTTAGTTCCCTTGTAAAAAAAAAAAAAATCCTAAAGGATTTCAATAAGAAAATTGTTCTAATTATAATTTCTATCATAATTTTGAATTATTACTTCTTTTTTTTACTTAGAATTATTATTATATATATATGAATATTTGGGCGGCATTATGCAAATCTTCCCACATCGTGATGTAGATATATGTGGGGGCGTATTAGAACGAGGCGTTTTAGGTAGGCGTGGCTGACTCTTAACTTTTATAAAGAATATCTCTTTGGATTTGAGACTTTAGTCTTTGCAACTTTACAGATCTTCTTTATGCGCCAAGAGCTTGTAACACTCCAAAGAGAAAGGAAAAATTGAAATCGCATCATATGACCCCTTTAAATAATTATCTTTTATGTACATTGTCTCAGTAAACAAGCTGCTGCAAAGAAAATGAACAGGATAGGAACAAAATCCTTTGTGTCATTAAGTCCTGTAGGAATCTCATAGGAATTGTTCCAAAATATGATTTTGGATTTCGAAATTCTAATTAGAATCCTGGACAATTTTCATATTGGAATCCTTTAGGATTTGTTCAAAACTAATTTTAAATAATAAAAAAATAACTATTAAATCAGAAAAGAACGCAAAATAACTGTCACTAGTGGATTTAGACTTTTGCAACAAAATGCACATATACAAACTATACAATATAAAATTTAATTATACAAAAGGTACTATGGATGTAAATGTCATTTAAAAAAAACAATAACATGAAAGATGTTTATTCATACCTTTAGTATATTCATACCTTTAAAGTAAGTTATACTGATGTTTAACATATTGCTCTGTATGATATTGTGATTTATGAACAGAGACATTATGTTACTCAAACATAGTTTATTCACTGCAATGCATTAGGAGCATTTCTGTTCTGCAGATGAAAATATATCTACCTGTGCATGTACTCATGTACAAATACAGTGGTCAAAATGTAAACATTGCTGAAGAAAATCAACAAGTTAGCATATTTCATATACTTCATTCAAGAACATCAGCGTCAGTAGACTTAAACCGAATGAGTTTCCTTTTATGAAACCATAAGCAAGTGAATAACTGAATGAATGAATAAATAAATAAGTCCAGATAACAGGCAACAAGTTATTAAGATAAAGAGCAGAGGAAATGTCCCAGTAAAGCGTCACGGCTCATTCAATGTGTCTACGACACGATCAGTGCTGATGCATTTTAAATAACACAGAAAAGCAAAAATATATACATGTGAGCAAATATGTATTTTCATACCAAATCTGTGCTCTAATAAATAACTCAATGCATAATGATCACATTCACAAGAATCAAATGATGGCCTTCAACTAGCCCTCAATTATTTTTCCATCTAAAAATATTATTAACTTGACATCTTTGTGCAAAAAGTGGATTAAAATGATGATTGTTGGTGATCGGTGAGGAAAATACACTTTTTTTTTAGAAAACATTTCACGACTTGCACAGCACTGCACGGTCTCTCAAACACAAATTCACTGACCATGTGATCGGTTAAAACAAACCAAATATCAGTCAATCACATTCAAAAGAACAGTACGTTTTACAGCTGACATTGTACTGACAGGCCAGCTGGAGCGTCTAGAATAACATTCTGGAAAGATCGGAATAAACAATCATCCGCGTCAGAAACAAATCCTTTTTAACAATAAATGTTTGGTCCTCTCAGAAATTAATTGTGATCGTTAAATCCCTGCAGCCCATGTTAAAAGTCAGAACAGAAGATCTGAAACCTTCTAATAACCACCAAACACTGAAAATAAAATGACCATTAAATTCCAACAGAAACAAGATACTGAAAATATTAAAGTATTTGTGATACCAAATGTGTTTTGGTGTAATATTTAAACGTTTGATCCTTAAATGCATTCATAACAAAGTGATTGTAGCCAGTGTAACGGAGGCCAGCGGTAGGTCTTCTTGTTAGTGCGGTTCGAGACCCACTCGGAACAAGAACGAGGTGTGGCGGTGAGGACCCGAGAGAGAGGGGTTACATTGGTGCCGTGACCCGGATGGGAGTGAGGTTTAGGGGGGTGAGTGTAACGGAGGCCAGCGGTAGGTGCTGTGCAGGTAAACCTCACTCCCCTGATCTCAAGAGATGCACTAGCGACTGACGCTAGTGGCTGCAGTCTTTAGCCTCCTTGTTAGTGCGTCCGCCTCCCATGTCGGAGACCCGGGTTTGAGTTCCACTCGGAACAAGAACGAGGTGTGGCGGTGAGGACCCGGGAGAGAGGGGTTACACCAGCATCAAAAAATATGAATTATTTTAATATTTTATGAATAACTGCATTTCATATTTCGAATTTAATGGAATGCGTGTAACTTTTTATTCAGTTTTTGTTGTCAATTGTCCAGTGCCTTCTGTAATGGTCCTGTAGTGCTGGTTTGGGATCTTTTTCTTGCAGCCTCATCATATCAAATCCATCCTGGAGCCGCCTCTACCTCAGTCGAGCAGAGAAGCAGCGCATGTACTCGGTCATCCAGCGCTCGTCTGCCACACTCAGTGCTGATCTTCTGGACTTCTCCGGGTCAGCTGACTGCGCCCGTCGGCGCTCTGATGATCTTCCACCTTTTTTAGCCTCTCTTCGTGTCTGGACGCCCACGTCGGCCCGATGAATCTGCAAATGAATTCAGATATATTCAGTTTCTAGGATCTCTTGACTCATTTGCAGTTTTCTACACTGGTGAAATCCAGCTCTTTAACCTACTAAACTTTTGTAAACCAGAGAAGGTAATCTGACTGTAGCTTCAGGACATCACTGCTCCACGCTGAATAATTCACCGCTTCCACACGCAGTGTCAGATGACACACAGTGCTTCATTCCACTGATTAGAACGGCTGTTTATAGTCGCTTCAAAATTCCCCTCTTTGTTTGTATCATTTATTCAAATCTGTTAAAAACACACTCATGCTCACTTCTGCTAATGGATAGCCATGCAGGGAAAAAATACAGTGCAGCTTTTTAAAATATTGAACTATTTTTAATGTTTATATGTCAAATTAAAAATAATGGTCAGCGCGCCAACATATAGTGCCGTTGCGCTTTAGGCGACCCGAGTTCGAGTCCCGGCTCGCTTCCTGTCAATATATACTAATCCTAATAAAAGGCAAAAATGCCAGAAAAAAATAACTATTTATGGTTATGTAATATGAGAAAATATATTTAAAAAGATCAGAAATATAAAAAAAAAAGTTAGTTGTAATTCCTTTCTGCTAATGGCTATCTATACAGCAAAAATTATAATAATAAAATAAAATAAATAAATAATGATAAACAAAATAATTAATTCTATAGCCAAACTGTGTTATTTATACAAACTGAAGCTTTTAATTTTCTTTAATATATGGCTACATAATACAATAATATATTGAAAAAGAAATCAAACATTTATAATATAAAATATTTTTTGATTATATATTATATATTAGTGACATATTTCTTTAAATATGTTTTCTAAAATATATATTATAATAAAATGTGCTTTGAAATATATTTACAAAGAATATCTGAAATCTTTTTTTGTCGTATGGGTACAAGACGTTCTCATGGCAAATACATCTACATCTGAGGTAATGATCTGAGAGTAGTATTCATTGCCTCTAATATCAGATACGATACCGAAAGCTGCGGTTACCTCTCCAGCGGACATAGACGCTCTCATATTCGGTGTTCTTCTGTCCCTGGTCTCAATGTGCCTTTCTGCCCAGTCATAATGGATAAAAGACCGTCTGTTGTCACGGTTGGACGTCCGCTCCTTGGTGTTGCCCGGTGGTTGGCTCTTGGCTCGGGATGGTTTTCTTGATACGGATAGTTGAGATTCATCACTATCCAGCTCTTTATTAGGGTAGCACGGATCTGAACGGGGCGCCCGGCGTCTCTGTCGCCGTTTCGGATTAGATTCTGATGGTCCGTTAGGAGCCACATCTTTGTAACCATTCTCTGTGACAAAAGCAAAGTGAGTAGTTCACTCAAAAATGAAAATTTAAATCAGGTTTCAATCAAACTGAAGCTTACGAGACATGAACGTACCCAAGGGACGTGAGCTTTCCACGGTTGCACTAGTATCCGTGTGAACCTCTCCATTCACCTGTGGCTTCCAGGAGTCCAGAACCTCTGCGTTCTCATTCTTGGACTCTGATGAGGATGTGTAGTGTTTGGCATTTGAGACGTTCCCCTCCTGCAGTTTGGGACTGGACCCTCCGCTCGAGTCGGACCCGCTGTCCCATCCATCCACGAAGAAGGGCCTGTGTGTCTGCTCCATCAGCCTCCGCGTCAGTCTGTATTTCACAGAGTCCTCGTAACATTTCGAGAACGTCTCCCACTTGGGATCTCTGAACTTCTTCATGTACTCCGTCCGGATCTTCTTGGACATCATGTTGTTATTGGTAGACATTTCGCCCTGCTGAAATAATCACCTACGGAATTAACATCATAATGTGTCAGCCTTGTCTATGCACGCTCGCATACTTGATGTCCATCTGTTCTAAGTTGTACATAGTACGGATTGCGATGATTTTAGTATTGCACTCAGCCCTACCCTAGGAGGAGTGCATTGTGTTATTCCAGTTCTCCGGTAGAGTAGGTTACAGCCCAGTGCCCACATTATTTATTTATATTCTTTACATAATACATAAGCCGATGTCACATTTCTAAAGGGACGTTTCTTACGTTCTCGGGACGTTTTTAATACACGTTTATCGTATGATTAATAAATTGCTACGATGCTGCCGTCGCGTTTTTACGAGCATGTTCATGCATGCCTAATCATAATCTATCACAGCACACTGCATTAAATAAAGATGCAATCATATTTATTGTTATTAAGAAACTGGTAAAAAATCATTGAAATTTTATTCGCTGAAGAAAACCGTCTGATTACGTTGGCAGCGCACTATGTTTACAGGTCTGTCTTCACCTGCCCTGAGTAGCTTATGTAGGTAAACACTGACTCGGATAAGTGAAAGCGCTTTAAACTCACCCACTCCTTTCTTTTCTGTTCCTTATGCTTTAACGTTGGATAAAGACGTACATTCTTATTCTTACATTCTTACGTACATCTATCTATCACTGTTGAGCGCCTGCTGCGTACTAGAAAAACAAGCCTCGGTGATATTAGGGCTTTGGTGATTTACAGTGCGCATGCGCACAACATCACTTGGACTGCCTGAGGACTTGCTGCGCAAATACGCACGCACAATCCAATCTACCGTTTAACTGATCCTAATTTGATTATACTCGTCTACTTTATTCCAGTGGATAGAATAATTTGATTATTTGTGGAGTAGTTTGTCCTTAAACGTTTTCCTAATATTTTTTTTTTAATGGAAAAAGGCGAGAATATCATTTGTAACAGGTGACAGTTCTAATACTACATTCCTCTCATTCCTAGTGATTAAACTTTCTCAGCGCATGCGCAGAAAAGGTCTTAGTCTGTCAGGAAAATATTTTAACTCTAATATGAAACAAATAGCATATGAGGTATGAACATTTTTGGATGTACAGACTTCTGCCCTTCAGCTGAATCTCATATTGATTTGATCTCTGTGCTGTGTGCATGTTAAAAGTTAACACGAATGACTGACGTCTATCAACAACAAAACATTTCATGGCGGTATGGTAACCTTACGAAAATTAACCACGGTTTTACGATAAATAAAACCGGGGAAAAAAACATGATTACTATAGTTAAACCATATGGTAACCATATAAATTAACCATGGTTTTGCTACACTAACCATAGTTTAACCATGGTAATTTGTAGTAAAAATGGTTATAAAAATTCAATATACCAGAAAAAAACATGGTTACTACACATTTACTATAATAATAATACAATAAAACCATGCTTAATTTTCGTAAGGGCACATCATTGGTATTACAGGGTAAAACTATAAAACATTTTTCTTTACAGCTGACAAAAGTTACCATATAAAGAAGAAAAGTATTCAGTAACTTATTCAGTATTAAATCAGTATATATATATATATATTATAAGTATTCAAGCTAATAATATATATAATAATCTTTATTAGCTTATACTTTATATCATAACACCCGCTGTGTTATGATAAAAAGTGTCAGCTAATAAAGATTACGATTCCTTTATACAAAGTATAAACTGTAAGACTGTCAGTGCTACTGTAATGCTTCTGTGATCCATTAATTGTCCCATACGCATTCATCCTCCATTAGAGCCCACTTAAACAGCCCAGATGGTTTATAGCTGTCAGATTACAGACATAACAAGACTTTGTGTTGTGTTAATCATCTGTAAACCATCGGAGAGGTTGGGTTAATATTGTTTAGTCTGTCTCAGTGTAGGCTGAAATGACATATTCATTGACGAGTACCATGTTTAAAAATAGATTTTCAGTTTTATTTGTCTGTTGAAGTGTGATTTGTGTTGGTCATCAACTGGACCGGGTGTACAGTGGAACGTATGGAATCTAAGGGAGCGGGGTCCTTCAATTTCAAACAGCATTCGCCAAAATACCAAGCCATGGAAGTCAGTAATAAATACATTTGTGTGCAATGAGAGCGCTTGGTATTTTTCTCTCCCTTGACGTTTTCTCAGTTTGTGCTTTTACTGCTCGCTCCTACGTCAATGCATAAATAACGACTGTAGAAAAGCTGTCCACAGGAGCAATGCACCGTCGCTTGGTTCCTGAGCAGGAAGCAATGATAGGATGGTGAGCCAGGCGCTTAGAAGCACTTGCGGTGGACGATGCTGGGGCCAGCCTCGTCGTATTCCTGCTTGGTGATCCACATCTGCTGGAAGGTGGACAGGGAGGCCAGGATGGAGCCGCCGATCCAGACGGAGTACTTGCGCTCAGGGGGAGCAATGATCTACAGAGGAGGAGGAGGAGATCAAATATTACTCAGAAAACTAGCCTGCGGTTTTAAAGGGGCCATGAACTGAGAAATCAAAATTCTCTTGATCTTTTGACATATAAGAGGTCATTGTACTATAAAAATATCCTGCAAATTTCAGAACTCAAAACTTTTCTCGTTAGTCTAAAAACAGATGATATTGAAGGCAGTCTGCCAGAATAACAGCTTGTGGAATGTGCCACTTTTCTGGTGTAATAGTGTGGCTAAGCACCGCCTCCGCGGAGGAAGATCAACGCCTGCTTCTACATCGCTGCCTGTTTAGCCCCACCCACTGATTCGCACATGTAGTGGAAACAAGAGCGTCAAACGCAGGTCTATGCAGAAACCAAACGATAAAGATGATCTGAAGACAACAAGACGCGGTGCAGGGCCAAGTTGTGGAAAACAGTCTTGGCATCTCCTAACAAAATTAGGAAAGCGTGAACTTTATTTTTAATGAAGATCCAGACCGTCAGTAAGAACTTGGTCCTTTGTTCACTTCATTTTACCGCGGATTCGTTTACAAACGAAGCACAATTCGACGCAGGATTTTCAGAAAGATTGAAACTAAAAGAGGATGCCGTGTTGGCTATATTGGATCCGACCGTAATATCGCAACACACAAGTGTGAGTAACTGTTTTCATTACGTGATCGCTATTGCTTTATCTGTTATTACAGATCGTTTTATATGTACTGAATATTTATGCGTTTTAAACCTAAATCCAAGCAGCATCCATCTGTGAAGGACGCAGGCTGTGTTAGCCAATCATAGCAGCGAGGGGGTCAAAAACAGGACAGAAAATAGTTACATAATTACTTCTAAATTATGATGTTTTTAGATGTTTTTGATAACATTATAAGTGGACCTCAGTTCAGTACAAAATAGTAAAAAAAAAAAGGCAGTTCATGACCCCAATAAAGTCAACATGGAAAAACCAACTCAGCCAAACCTTGAGTTTTTTATTACCTTGATCTTCATTGTGCTGGGAGCCAGGGCTGTGATCTCCTTCTGCATCCGGTCAGCAATACCAGGGTACATTGTGGTTCCACCAGACAGGACGTTGTTGGCGTACAAGTCCTTTCTGATGTCAATATCGCACTTCATGATGCTGTTGTAAGCGGTTTCGTGAATGCCGGCAGACTCCATACCTGTGCAAGTGTTTTAAGGAGAGCATATAAATGGTTGGAGGACTAAAAGGTAAGACAACAGCCGACCATTTTAAATGTTTTCAAACATACCAATGAAGGAAGGCTGGAACAGGGTCTCGGGGCAACGGAAACGCTCATTACCGATGGTGATGACCTGACCGTCGGGAAGCTCGTAGCTCTTCTCGAGGGAGGATGAGGAGGCGGCGGTGGCCATCTCATTCTCAAAGTCCAGTGCGACGTAGCAGAGCTTCTCCTTGATGTCACGGACAATCTCACGCTCGGCTGTGGTGAACGACAAAGCGAGAGTTGTTTATTTGGTCTGTTTCACACATGCTAGAAATATCCCAGTAAAAAAGTGACCAGGTACACACCGGTTGTGACGAAAGAGTATCCGCGCTCGGTCAGGATCTTCATCAGGTAGTCTGTCAGATCGCGACCAGCCAAGTCCAGACGCATGATGGCGTGGGGAAGAGCGTAACCCTCATAGATGGGCACATTGTGGGTCACACCATCACCAGAGTCCAGCACAATACCTAACAACAGCCGGAAACAAGAAATCAGTCAGCCAGAGCTAACAGTAAGCACATTTGAATGCATAATTAGTCACAAATGTGACCCTGGACCACAAAACCAGTCATAAGGGTCAATTTATTGAAACTGAGATTTATACATCATCTGAAAGCTGTATAAATAAGCTTTCCATTGATGTATGGTTTGTTAGGATAGGACAATATTTGTCTGAGATTTGAAAATCTGAAATCTGAGGGTGCAAAAAAATGTAAATA
>NW_015627539.1:553503-585046 GCF_001515625.1 Sinocyclocheilus rhinocerous
GAAATTCTGGAATCTGAGGGTGCAAAAAAATTAAAATATTGAGAAAATCATCTTTAAAGTTGTTCAAATGAAGTCCTTAGCAATGCATATTACTAATCAAAAATTAAGTTTTAATATAATTACGGTAGGAAATTTACAAAATATCTTCATGGAACATGATCTTTACTTAATATCCTAATGATTTTTGGCATAAAAGAAAAATCGTTAATTTTGACCCATACGATGTATTGTTGGCTATTGCTCCAAATATACCCCAGCGACTTAAGACTGGTTTTGTGCTCCAGGATCACAAATATATAATTACAGTTGCTTTAAATGCACTGTGTGTAATAACATAAATGTTGCTCTTTCATTTACAGCACGTTGTCTTACCGGTGGTACGGCCAGAAGCGTACAGGGACAGGACGGCCTGGATGGCCACGTACATGGCGGGGACGTTGAAGGTCTCAAACATGATCTGGGTCATCTTCTCACGGTTAGCTTTGGGGTTCAGAGGGGCCTCGGTGAGCAGGGTTGGGTGCTCCTCAGGGGCCACACGGAGCTCGTTGTAGAAGGTGTGGTGCCAGATCTTCTCCATGTCGTCCCAGTTGGTGATGATGCCGTGCTCGATTGGGTACTTCAGGGTCAGGATACCTCTCTTGCTCTGAGCCTCGTCTCCAACGTAGGAGTCTTTCTGACCCATACCGACCATCACACCCTGAAGGGGAGCATTGAGTACAACATGATCAGAATAGCCCAAGGAAACCCCATACAATCATTCTCTTAATGACAAATACAAATCCAGTAAGGATCTCTGTATGTACCTGGTGACGTGGGCGGCCGACGATGGAAGGGAAGACAGCCCTGGGAGCATCATCGCCGGCGAAACCAGCCTTGACCAGGCCAGAGCCGTTGTCGCACACCAGAGCTGTAGTCTCGTCGTCGTCACACATCGTGATGGGTTCTACAAATAAAGTAAATGAGGACACTACAACCCCGACAACATCATCACTCAAACTGATAACCAAATTTGTTGAGAACTGACTGCGTTTTCCAAACCAAGCTAGCAAAATGTTTAGTTTACATTGAGAAACTGCATTAATGAATATTAGTCTTAAATGTATACAGTTAAGTGCTGCTTAATTATAGCATACTTACAGCGTTGGGGAGTAACTAGTTACATGTAGCTAAATTACGTAATTTAATTACAAAATAAATGTAATTGTAATCAGTTACAGTTACTGAGAAAAATGTGTAATTAAATTACAGTTATGAACTTTTTTTTAGATTAACTGTTTTTTTTCCAAGGCATTATTAGATGGCAGTGTTTCCTGTCATAGCTATGCAAAGATTTGATTTCAAAAACAGTATCATAGCTATTAAACTAGGCCATATCTTGTTATGAGTTTAAATCTGTATTTGCCTCAGAACGATCTTAAAAGAGGTGCTAAAGTCAGATTTTTTGGTGGCTGTGCTTTAAAATTCAATTATTATAATCTTAATTCAAGTGATGAGGGAATTTTCAAGCCTGACAGTAATCAGTGTTGAGCTCTATTGTAAGGTTAACCCTGCCTGGTTTACATGTTTGAATATGATTAAAACTTGAAAACATAAGAAATTTAGAAAAGTAATCAAAACGTAATCAAATGTAATCAGTTACATTAATAAAGTAGGCTAATTGAAATAGTTACACTACTTATTACACTTTAAATAAGGTAACTTGTAATAAAAGTAACCTTTAACACTACTAAATAGCGCAGTGTAAACTGAATGAAAATATGTGAGAAAACAGTTAATTTTTTTTTGTCAAATACGATTTGAATTTCTATTTGCACGAATATGATACAATAATCGTAAACATATGCTAAATTAATTGCATACTGCAACATAATTAGCCTACAATTGCAGGTTTAAATAGTTAAAGATCACTTTAAATGTTTTTTTTTTATGTACAGTTAAAATATACAGAGAAAAGTTTCTATGATATTAGTGCAATAGCCTAAGTGAATAAAAAAGTTACGACTTTATTTTAAAAGTCAGTCAAAAGCGAAACCGCTGTAAAATGATTAGCGTCAAATCCTTCCATTCACATCGTAAAGTTTCCAATTCTGAATTGCTGTTCTAATCAGTTACATTAATAAAGTAGGCTAATTGAAATAGTTACACTACTTATTACACTTTAAATAAGGTAACTTCTTGTAATAAAAGTAACCTTTAACACTACTAAATAGCGCAGTGTAAACTGAATGAAAATATGTGAGAACAGTTAATTTTTTTTTGTCAAATACGATTTGAATTTCTATTTGCACGAATATGATACAATAATCGTAAACATATGCTAAATTAATTGCATACTGCAACATAATTAGCCTACAATTGCAGGTTTAAATAGTTAAAGATCACTTTAAATGTTTTTTTTTTATGTACAGTTAAAATATACAGAGAAAAGTTTCTATGATATTAGTGCAATAGCCTAAGTGAATAAAAAAGTTACGACTTTATTTTAAAAGTCAGTCAAAAGCGAAACCGCTGTAAAATGATTAGCGTCAAATCCTTCCATTCACATCGTAAAGTTTCCAATTCTGAATTGCTGTTCTTATAGTTTGCTTACCTGTGTGCTGTTTGTGCTCAGAGTCGCAAGTCAAACTGAAGTGCCTGCTACACGATGACCCGCGCACGGACCATCTTATATACACCCGTCCTCTGCTTTCCTGCTCTGCGGACAGCCATTAAGGAATGTCCATGCATTCAAATTGAATTCTTCCCGATCCTCGTCCATATTTGGGTGTCGGTGGGTCGAGAGGAGGGGCTCCATATATGGCGCTCCAGACCCCAAACCACAGCGGGCGGGCGGGCGCAAGGCCACCGTAGGAGTGGACTCAGAGGCCAACACTGGGCGTTTGTGGACTAGATCTCAATATAAGGGCATGGCAGTGGTGGGTTATGATCGTTTATCATTAGCTACATTTCACCAATGCTCAAATGAAAATGTCAATGAATTCGACATACACATTGGATGTAATACAAGTTGCTTTAGATAAAAATATTTGCCAAATATATAAATGTAAATAGCTTATTTTTCTGTGGTTGTACAATGGACCACAAAACCAATCATAAAGGTCAAATTTTTTGAAATTGAGATTTATACATCACCTGAAAGCTGAATAAATAATCTTTCCATTGATGTATGGTTTGTTAGGATAGGACAATATTTGTCTGAGATACAACTATTTGCAAATCTGGAGTCTGAGGGTGCAAAAAAATAAAAAATCAAAATAGTGAGAAAAACGCCTTTAAAGATGTCCAAATGAAGTCCTTAGCAATGCATATTATTAACCAAAAATTAAGCTTTGATATATTTACGGTAGGACATTTACAAAATATCTTCATGGAACATGATCTTTACTTAATATCCTAAGGATTTTTGGCATAAAAGAAAAATCTATAATTTTGATCTTTACTTAATATCCTAAGGTTTTTTGGCATAGAAGAAAAATCTATAATTTTGACCCATAAAATGTATTGTTGGCTATTGCTACAAATATACCCGCGCTACTTATGACTGCTTTTGTGCTCCAGCATCACATTGAGATATTATAGACTAATTTAAACGATGACAGCGAAATCAGGAGTTATTAAAAATGTAAATTTTTGCAGTGTATTAAATCAGGCACAATTAGATAAATTGGGCCATTTTTTGAAAGTCAGTTGCACTGGCAAAAAGTGGCTTAGTTTGCATGAACTGACCAATGTAAAGCCTATAAACATGGCATTTCTGAAATAAATGAGGGATTTAGTCAGTCTGTGGCACTGGGATAACTGTTCTTTTCAACTTCTTCCTTTCCCATAGAAAGCCACTGGATGAAGGGGAGAAGCTTGGAAAATCTCCTACTTGAGCCTGACGTCTATAACTGAACAATGCAGTCACCATATTAAGCCCTTAAAATATACTATCATCATCAAAAGAAAGCTGGCAATGTATTTTCTTCAGCTTGTTCATCAGCGTAAAGAAGTGTTGTTAAATCATGGTTTAAGTATCACCAATGACCAATATTATCAAAATAGACACTAAGCAACCCTCTCTGCCTTTCTGAGAACAGGAACAGGATATTATAATGAGGTTTTACCTTCTTTTATTTGGAGATGTATATTAAATTAGACAGTCATTAGATGACCATTAGACAAGCATGACCCTATGGGCGTCTCGGTGAAGTTTGATGCCAAGCCTAATGCCACATCATAAACAAGTGAGTATCATATTTCCTCCTCTAGTTCCAGACAGTTTATCTAGAGTCCTTAGGGATTCCAGAGGCTCCCACCCCATATAGGGTGTCAGAGAACCCCCGTAAAGTGCAGCTTATTTACTGCAGACGCCACTAATTTTACCCTCTCTTCCCTATTTTTAGGAGCTCAGGGGAGAAATTTGCTTCTCCATCAGTTCAGCTGCTCTTCTCACACCAGCTGCTGGAGGATGAAGACGAGATGAGTGAAAGAAAACAACAAGACGTTCTCAAATAAAGCCTTGCCCAATTTGGACACTTAAGAATGTCTGTATTACAGCATTACACTCTTAAAAATAAAGGCGCTTAAAAGGTTCTTCACAGCGATGCCATAGAAGAACCATGTTTGGGTCCACAAAGAACCATTCAGTCAAAGGTTCTTTAAAAAACCATATCTTTCTTACCTTTTTATAATCTGAAGAACCTTCTTTCAACACAAAGAAGCTTTTGTGAAACAGAAAGGTTCTTCAGATGTTAATGGTTCTTTATGGAACCATTTAGACAAAAAGGTTCTTCTATGGCATCGTGAAGCACCTTTATTTTTAAGAGTGTAGATATCTAACCAATTGGCATCTGCAAGCAAACGCAGGCAAAACTTTTCTGAAACATTTGTGCATGATTTTAGATTTGATAAACTAGTGTTGGTGATGCATGAAGTCAGCTGAACAGTCCATTAATGACAAACACAAATGAGCTTCATTTTGAATGTTATATCAATAGTTTTATCTTTTTTGTGAAATGTCTTGTGCATGTGCTTATATAAAATGGTCACTTTAATGCAACTTTGTGCCAGCTCAAAATTCAATATAAAATTCAATATATTTTGCATAAAATCCACTTATTTGGCCTACTCTGACCCTCCTCAGCCCCTAATATCAAAGCATACAGTTGTAATTACTGAATAAAATGCATTTATGCCACTTCAGAAGCGCTTTTGCGTCACCTTTGCAGAGTAAATTTGGTAAATCTAATGCAATGACATTCAGACATCTTAGAGTGTGGCCTAACAATCCAAATACTTTTGGGTTCACCATTAAGAAAACACCATAAAACCCAAGCTAACATCTCCATTTGGTGAGCACTATTTGGCTTTGTTATTCTTTCTATCTTTGTCTTGCAGCAGAAGAAAAGCATTAAGAACTGTCTGCCATCAATTACAGAAATACAGTTTATTCAGAAAATTCTGGATAATGGATCATGTAATTATTATTATTTTTCTGAAACAAAGTTGGAATATTAACAAGGAAACAATAAGTAGAAACAGGAAGTAATGTCATATGTGAGCTTTCAGGTAGTGCTCATAGTTGGCTCGCAGGAGGAACTCAAAGTATGTCTTTGATTTGAGACTCTCCAGCTCATCTTCCTGCAGAAGATCCTTCACGTCAGGCAGGTACGACTGCAGAGAAACACCTGTGGCCACAAAACACACTCTGACTGTATAGGCAGACTTTGCATTGTAATTCAATCCCTGTATGTCCTAAAGTAGGGTTGCCAATGCTTTGGATGTAAGATGCTATATTGCATACTTAATATCTGCTAAAAGCAAGTCTCAAATATGCCTAAACCACTTTGAAACCTCAAGACAAGCTTCTAGAACAACTGTGAGTGTTATTAGCAGAGTCACTGTACCTTCCTGAATGAGTTTCTGTAGGATCTTGACGAAAGTGCTGTCTCTGGCTGCTTCTAGAGGATCGTCATTATCATCAGACGATGCCCAACTGCAACCAATCCATCAGCCGGTCATTGCAAGACCATTATAGTCAAGTAAAACGAAACCTCAACACTAATCTCATTGGAGTGAGTTTTGAGATGCTCACCTCTCCTTCCAGTCTTTCTTCAAGGCTTTACTGAAGATCTCCCGTTTTAGGGCATCAATATCAACCGCGTCCTCCTACAGGTGATGAATACACATCAGAAACATATGTGCTCAGAAAAGGCACTTGTTTTTAATGTAGTCTATTATTGACAGATACCTCCTCCAAGTACTCCAGCAGATCGAGAGCTTTCTTAAAGTCGTACTCGTTGGCTCCACGGTTCTCACTGCAGATGTACAGCTGGAGACGAGGAAAAGACAGACATAAAGTAAGAAAAATGAGGAGGAAGCGCATGAGCACAGTATTTTTGTGGTTTACTCACTTCAATGAGGTTACGAGGGCTCAGTAAAGGCATGCTGTCTGGGTTCAGCTGCTTCTCGTCCAGCAGCTGTTTAGGAAGAGTCTCCTGATGAAGCAGAAACCTCTCCTGCTCCACTATATCTGCACCAACACACATGGGAAAAACACCAGACGACAACGATTATATATCAGAAATATTTAGGGCTCGAGAGATTATTTGGGGAGGGAAATGCAGGTCCGATTCAAACCCATGTCGCCCGCATGAGCACCAGAGCTCAATGTGCTAATCACTAGGCCAGATAAACTGAGTATCAACTCTCATTATTCTCTGTGTCTACAGAAGAAAGATGCATCATTTGCTCCACGTTCTGTTGATGTACTAACACTAAAAATGCTTGTTGCAATATGACAAAAAGAGAACTCCCTTTTATATGGACTAAAACAGAATTTTAGACAAATCAAAGAGTCAATATGTCTTCCAAACACATGCGAAGGCACACGACTGACCGCTGAGCTGTCTGCGGTGCACGGCTTCAGGCATGTCTGACGCCAGAGCTGTGAGTTTGCTGAGGGCCAGCAGGGTTTTCTTCTTGCTGAAGTACCGAGTCTCCGTGTTGGCCTGACTGTACAGGGTACGATGGGCCTGTCGTGAAGAAAACAAAGTATTTAGAACACTACAAGTGACAGTAACCATGTGGTGTGCACTTTAGTGTATAAAAAACAAATAAAAATGTAATATGTATTTATTTTATTCCGTTATTCTCCTACTCGCTGATAGTCCTCCACATGTATGTCATGCAGCCAGCTGAGGTGATCGTGAGCCTGCAGGAAGCTGGCCAGCTGCTGGTGTGTTGCTATTGGCTGAGACAGCAGCTTCCCTCTCTTGCCTTTCTCCATGTACCAGCGGAACAGGAAGTCAGCGAAGTTCTACAGGAAACAGGGAGGGCTGCGAGTAAATGCATTTGGCACAGGCACCGTAAAACAACTGTGATTTCAGTATATTTTTCTTGGAACTGCACTGCAAGAATTTCAAAGTGTCCGTGTGCAATACTCTTTCATTAAACAAAAGACAGTTCTACAAATATTGAAATATTCTCAACTGGCCAAAAGCTACTTCAAACTACACAATCCAGAAGCATCTGTTGATAATACAGTAGCGGTTAAAAGTTTGGGATCGATGTTTGTGAAAGAAGCCTCTTATGCTCTTCATGGCTGCCTTTATTTGATCAAAATGAACAAAAAACGTTAAAAATTGTGAAATATTATATACAATTTAAAATAACTGTTTTCTATTTGAACATATCTTAAACTGTAATTTATTCCACTGATGATAAAGCTGAATTTTCAGCATCATTACTTCAGTGTTCAGTGTCACGGCCATTTCACATTGAGCGCGAGGTGAATCGCCGACGAACGTTGCTTTCACACCGAGCGCGAAACGATTAATCGCCTTGTGCTAATTCACGCCTGCACGCTAGGTGGCGCCGACCAGCAATGCATTTTTCCTCATGTAGCCTATGCATCTCGTATATATGGATTTAACATCGTCCACTGCTCAATATGCAGCATTAAATTAAGATAAATAACTTTTGGTTCATCAGAAACACAAACTATCCATAATGCTTACAAAATATAATTAGAGGTACAATTAGCATCAAGCTACATTTCAAAATGTATGTAATTAATGTTTTTGCTCAAACCCCACTTTAAACCATCATCGAGTGCTTGTAATAACTTCTGATTGATCTAAAATGGATTTTGATTCTATAATAGGCAGACATGCATTCTTTGTATGTTATAATGGACTGAATGCTACCTGCTTGTCATTTGTCATAAACATCCAATTGGCTCGCAGGAGGAACTCAAAGTACGGTTTTGATTTGAGACTCTCCAGCTCGTCTTCCTGCAGAAGATCCTTCACGTCAGGCAGGTACGACTGCAGAGAAACACCTGTGTGCACAAACACAAAACACACTCTGGCTGAATATGCAGATTTTGCATTGTAACTACATGTCCTGAAGTAGGGTTGTCCAAGCTTTGGATGTAAGATACCATATTGTATACTTCATACCTGCTAAAATCAAGTCTCAAATAAGCCCTAAACTACTTTGAAACCTCAAGACAAACTTCTAGAACAACTGTGAGTGTGTGATTAGCAGAAAAGAGAGTCACCGCACCTTCCTGGATGAGTTTCTGTAGGATCTTGACGAAAGTGCTGTCTCTGGCTGCTTCTAGAGGATCGTCATTATCATCAGACGATGCCCAACTGCAACCAATCCATCAGCCGGTCATTGCAAGACCATTATAGTCGAGTAAAACGAAACCTCAACACTAATCTCATTGGAGTGAGTTTTGAGATGCTCACCTCTCCTTCCAGTCTTTCTTCAAGGCTTTACTGAAGATCTCCCGTTTTAGGGCATCAATATCAACCGCGTCCTCCTACAGGTGATGAATACACATCAGAAACATATGTGCTCAGAAAAGGCACTTGTTTTTAATGTAGTCTATTATTGACAGATACCTCCTCCAAGTACTCCAGCAGATCGAGAGCTTTCTTGAAGTCGTACTCGTTGGCTCCACGGTTCTCATCGCAGATGTACAGCTGGACACAAGGAAAAGAGAGACAAGGCAAGAGAAATGAGGATGAAGAAGTCTGAAGGAATTAAAAACGGCTGCCAAATGCACGTGACCGCAGTATTTTTGTAGTTTACTCACATTAATGAGGTTACGAGGGCTCAGTAGAGGCATGCTGTCTGGGTTCAGCTGCTTCTCGTCCAGCAGCTGTTTAGGAAGAGTCTCCTGATGAAGCAGAAACCTCTCCTGCTCCACTATATCTACACCAACACACACCGGACAACAGCAATTATGTTTCAGAGATTTCACATGGCATAAACTGATCAAATATTTAGGGGCTCAAGAGTTTATTTGGGGAGGAAGAGAGGGAAATGCAGGTCAGATTTGAACCCATGTCGCTTGCATGAGCACCACAGGTTAATGTGATATTCACTAGGCCTGACAAATTGAGCATAAACTCACATTATTCTCCGTGTCTACACAATGATAAAATACATAAAGCATGCATCATTTGCTCCTTCTGTTGATGATGAATTGTCTAAAAATGCTTGGTGGGACATAGAGAAAAAGTAAGAAAATAATAAAAATATGAAATCCATTTTATATGGACTAAAACAGATTTTAAGACTGACGGTTTATGACTGACCGTTGAGCTGTCTGCGGTGCACGGCTTCAGGCATGTCTGACGCCAGAGCTGTGAGTTTGCTGAGGGCCAGCAGGGTTTTCTTCTTGCTGAAGTACCGAGTCTCCGTGTTGGCCTGACTGTACAGGGTACGATGGGCCTGTCGTGAAGAGAACAAAGCATTTATAACACTACAAGTGTCGGTAACCTCGTGGTGTGCACTTTAGCGTATATATATAAAAAAATACAAATTAAATATGTATTTATTTTATTCCTTTTTTTTCTTCTCTTACTCTCTGATAGTCTTGCACATGTATGTCATGCAGCCAGCTGAGGTGATCGTGAGCCTGCAGGAAACTGGCCAGCTGCTGGTGCGTTGCTATTGGCTGAGACAGCAGCTTCCCTCTCTTGCCTTTCTCCATGTACCAGCGGAACAGGAAGTCAGCGAAGTTCTACAGGAAACAGGGAGGGCTGCGAGTAAATGCATTTGGCACAGGCACCGTAAAACAACTGTGATTTCAGTATATTTTTCTTGGAACTGCACTGCAAGAATTTCAAAGTGTCCGTGTGCAATACTCTTTAATTAAACAAAAGACAGTTCTACAAATATTGAAATATTCTCAACTGGCCAAAAGCTACTTCAAACTACACAATCCAGAAGCATCTGTTGATAATACAGTAGCGGTTAAAAGTTTGGGATCGATGTTTGTGAAAGAAGCCTCTTATGCTCTTCATGGCTGCCTTTATTTGATCAAAATGAACAAAAAACGTTAAAAATTGTGAAATATTATATACAATTTAAAATAACTGTTTTCTATTTGAACATATCTTAAACTGTAATTTATTCCACTGATGATAAAGCTGAATTTTCAGCATCATTACTTCAGTGTTCAGTGTCACGGCCATTTCACATTGAGCGCGAGGTGAATCGCCGACGAACGTTGCTTTCACACCGAGCGCGAAACGATTAATCGCCTTGTGCTAATTCACGCCTGCACGCTAGGTGGCGCCGACCAGCAATGCATTTTTCCTCATGTAGCCTATGCATCTCGTATATATGGATTTAACATCGTCCACTGCTCAATATGCAGCATTAAATTAAGATAAATAACTTTTGGTTCATCAGAAACACAAACTATCCATAATGCTTACAAGAAAATATAATTAGAGGTACAATTACCATCAAGCTACATTTCAAAAGCTATGTAATTAATGTTTTTGCTCAAACCCCACTTTAAACCATCATCGAGTGCTTGTAATAACTTCTGATTGATCTAAAATGGATTTTGATTCTATAATAGGCAGACATGCATTCTTTGTATGTTATAATGGACTGAATGCTACCTGCTTGTCATTTGTCATAAACATCCCTTATTGTTATAAAAATACCATGAGCTGCATAAAGACATGTACAGAAAATAGAGATATATTTATATTTATACGATATATGTTCAGACGCCAACGACAACATCATCTCGACATCCATATTCTCTGTATGTTGGTTGAAAGTCCTCTACTTTGGTGTTTTTACGCTCGTGCTCAATACAGTCTTCTGAGCTTTTAGCACCACCGCGTCAATCTTTTGGGTAACAGCAGTTGCTCTGGCCATGTGATGTAATGCTCAAATCTTACTGGACAGCCCGTGTTTTCACTAGTGTTGGGCTATATGGTTATTTTTCATATCGCCAGCCTGTGAGATCGCGATACACGATATTATCGTGCATGGGTGGGTGGGGCAAGAGAGAGACTCTCTTTACTTGTCATAGGCTATTACATAACTATTTGGTGTTTTAAACCGCGTGCGAGAGAGTAAAGCCTCTGTTGCGTGGAAGCACCACTAATCTAAATAATATACTTTTAAACATACTGATAAACTAACATGTTAAATATAAAAATATTTAAAACAGATAGCTCATATATATTCGGATACAACAGTCATACAATCGCTGAATAATAATAATAATAGTAATTTAATACATGAATAGGAGAATGAGCCTAATATCGTCTTGACTATCGACAAAGACATCTGCTATCGTCGATATCTCTGACTATCGTCTATCGGCACAACCCTAGTTTTCGCTTTGCGAAACTGAAAAGATTTGCCGAACTGGTTCGAAAAAAAATATTCGCATTTTTGGTGCACGAATGTTCGTGGTCTATGCATCCATAGGAATCTGTTGTTTTATTCCAGTGCCTCACTGTGTCCGATATTCGTTTCGCTTTTTCGCGCTCAGTGTGGAAAGGCCTTCACATGATCCTTCAGAAATCATTCTAACATGCTGATTTACTGCTCAAAAAATTTCTGATTATTGCCAATGTTGAAAACAGTTGTGCTGCTTCATGTGTATATGGTTTGTGTTGACATTTCAGAGTTGTTGGGCCGGTGGGTTTGTTACCTGATCAGCGAATTTGACCATGTACTGCTGTAGTCGACTCTGGTTATCCGTCCGCTCACACAACTGCACCAATATGTCAAAGTCACAGTATTTCTCCGCCAGCGCCGCAACCCACTGATATCCTTCAGAAATCATTCTAACATGCTGATTTACTGCTCAAAAAATTTCTGATTATTACCAATGTTGAAAACAGTTGTGCTGCTTCACGTGTATATGGTTTGTGTTGACATTTCAGAGTTGTTGGGCCGGTGGGTTTGTTACCTGATCAGCGAATTTGACCATGTACTGCTGTAGTCGACTCTGGTTATCCGTCCGCTCACACAACTGCACCAATATGTCAAAGTCACAGTATTTCTCCGCCAGCGCCGCAACCCACTGATGCTGACCCAACTCCACTGCCACAGTCACAGACAACACAAATATGTTAAGCACATAATCTGCTCCGAATTGCAGCTTATTCTGGCCACACAGACAGGAAGAGACACAAAAGTGAGCAATCACAACACCAATGTAAGCTCACAGAGAGGCGCGAGCAGCTCCGAGCGTTTCTGCATGTACTCGTTCTCCAGCATGACGTAGCGCTCCTGTTGTCCGGCGCGGCGGAGAGATGTCAGCTGAGCCACGTAACCGCTCAACAGAGAGTCCAACAGCGCCACCAGCTGCTCGCTCAGTGCGGCGCGCAACTCTACGTCTGCGTGCGGATACGCCGCGTGCAGGATCAGCCCGTGCTGCCGCGTGATGACGGTCCGGACTCCACCCGCTCCTCCTGAGGCTGAGAGGAAGAAACTATGACGCTCATACTGGTGGAGACCTGCTCTTGTGTTTACAGTAGGGATGCAACGATTCACTCAACTCACGATTCGATTCACGATTCGATTTTCTCAAGATTTTTTATAACAAAATGAGATCGAAGACATTATACAGTAAATTAAAATGTGTCCTTTTATTAGGCTATTGCTGCACGTTTCTTTGTGAAATTGACATATAACAAAACTTAAATGAAATTTTAAAACAAACCTCAAATCAAATAAGCAAGTTACACAAATAAAAGAAATCTCTTCATATGAACAAACTAAGGCTTTGTCTGTGCTCTTTCCATTTAAAATGAGAGGAAACCACTGCATTTTAATCATGATCCAAACAAAGATGCAGCATACATGCAGCATGAACAGTCTTTAATCTAAATGAGATTGTATAATTTCGAAATTTGAAGCAAAAACAGAATGGTCTGACTTTAGTTTTGTGAAACTATACTACATAAAAACATCTGAACGAAACATCAGACGAGCTGAATGAGACTCTGACAGCAGGTGGCGCTTATGAACAGCAATGATACAGTGTTTCCTGGGTTACCGCTGTAAACAAAGCAGAGCTGCGCTTATGAACATTACTTTAATATGCATCGTTCAGAGGCAAGATGAAAAGAAAATACCACGTAAACTTTCTAAAGACAGTTAGTTCAGAGATAAATTCATATAAACTCCTACTCCAATTGTATCGTGATTTGTTTGGCCTCTCAGTCACATATTTTCAACCGGCTCGCGGTTCATCGTTGCATCCCTAGTTTATAGTGCTGTGGCGGTCAAAAAATAAACAGGTCCTGTCAGGAGTGTTTACCTGTCCATGGGATGTACTCTGGCTCCGGGCCGCAGTTCTCTGGCGCTCTGTACAGAGATGCTTTGGTCTCTCGGTACTGTGCTGCTGCTTGAAGCATATCCTTCAACACAAAACATGATGATTATTCAGCTCTCAATCTCGGAGACCAGGAAGATTATGTGTAAAATATTCTTTCGAGCCCCGTGAATTTAAAATTGAGGATTTGTGGCTTTAAGTCCATGTATATTAGCCTTAAGGACGTCAAGGTGGACACTGAAAGATTTGAGACAAAAAACATTTTACAAAATGTATTTTTGGGTCTGTAAAAATTAAGACGCATCTAAGATATTAATGAAATAGATTTAACATTGATTTTCTTATATTCATATAATATTAAAGTATTCATATAATATTATAGTTTTTAGCAAAAAGAAAAACACAAATAAGCATATTTAGTTTTGTAGGAAAACTATTTTAACAATTTGCTTTACAAATTCTAAAACTTATTAAATATCAATTTAAAAAGTAATTTTATATTAAATACATTTTAAAAATTAATTTTATATTAAATATTAAATTATCAGTGTTGTAAACACTGCTGCTTAATACTTTTTTTTTTCAGGATTGATTTAATTTAATTATTTAAAAGTATTATTTTAATAGAAATCTCTTGTAACATTATACATGTCTTTTCTGAAGGATCATGTGACATTGAAGACTGGAGTAATGATGCTGAAAATTCAGCTTTGCATCACAGGAATAAACTACATTTTACAATATATTCAAATAGAAAACAGTTCTTTTGAATTGTAATACTATTTCACAATATTACTGATTTTAATGTATTTTTGAGCACATAAATGCAGTCTTGGTGAGCAGAAGAGACTTTCTTCAGAAACATTTAAAAATCATAATGTTTCCAAACTTTTGACAAGTACTGTATATTTCACAAAAATTCTCTCTTTATGGGATAAAAATGACAAGTACCTAGATATGTTCAACCTGGCCCACTGATTCAAGATTATCTGAATGCAGGAATTAATAAGTTAGAAAAACTGCTGTGCACCTTGACAATGTCATTGACGTTGAGCACCACCTCGGCCCACCTGGCGGCATCCGAATGCTCTTTTAAAGCTTTTTCCTCCTCATCCAACAGACACTCAAAGATGGAGGAGATCTGAGACACCTGGAGACACAAACATGAGATAAAGCAGAGAAAAATACATATGTGACCCTGGAGCACAAAACCAGTCATAAGGGTAAATTGTACAAATCCACCGGGTCCACAATTAACATCTTTTACCTCTGGATTTACCATCTGAAGTTTAACTTTTAACTCATTTTTTTTACACTCCAAGTGACAACACATATGTGAAATATTCTCCACAATAAACCACAAAAACAAACAAAAAAAATCACAATGTGTCTGATTTTTTGTGACATAGCTGGCTCACGTATTCAGAAAAAAAGCTAAATAATTTTTAAAAAGATTACGCTACAAAAAAAGGGCAATAGTATTTATTAAATATGCTGCATTTTTTATGAGGAATTATATTTTAATTATTTATATTAAATACTTAATATTAAATAATACTAGTGCTGTCAAACGATTAATCGCATCCATAATAAAAGTTTTTGTTTACATAATATATGTGTGTACTGTGTATATTTATTATGTATATATAAATACAAACACATGCATGCATGTATTTAAGAAGAATATGTTATGTTTATATAATAAATATATTTATATATAACATAAAATATAAGAATATGAATATATAATAGGTTTGCCGCGATAGACGGTGTTGACGGTGATACCGATGTTAAGCCGCAACACCAGTTACGTCACTTGCCCACCGCGTCACCGACCCCCACCGTCGTTTTGATTTTTTATAGTAGGTTGTATTTTGTTGTTGCATCCAAGCAATTGACGCCGATTTTCCGCTAATTCGAAAGTGAAAGTAAAATGTGCACGGCGCTTTTAAGCTAAAAGCGAAGGCAAGCGAGGAAAAGAGGAAAATTCTAACGAACAATTGCTTTACTCCGAATTGCCGCTATTTTAAAGTGAAAATAAAATGGGCACACCGCTTTTACAAGCTATTTAAAAGCGATGGAAAGCAAGGAAAAGAGGGAATGCATCGCCCCCGCGGTGATACCGGTATTACCGGTGTTGTCACACGCCGATTAACCGGTGGGAAAATTTCCTCACCGTCACAACCCTAATATATAAATGTATATACATGTAAATATTTTCAAAATATATACTGTATGTGTATTTATATATATACATAATAAATATACACAGTACACATACATATATTATGTAAACAAAAACTTATTTTGGATGCAATTAATCGTTTGACAGCACTATATAATACATATAAATTAATTATGGAAAACAATTTATTTTTGTGTAAATATAATGTAAATATAATGTATTAATTACATAAATATAAACATGATTTATTAATAAAATACTTAATAAAAATAACAAAAAATACACTTTCATGGTTGGCAAGAAATTTTTGGACTGTTTCAATGAAGTTATAATTTATGGGGCAGAATGAAAGGTTTTCTCACCGTCAGGAACAGACTCGGCCCAGCGTGGGTCACATGCAGGGAAGTCATCCACCAGATCCAGGTCAATCTGGGTCACGATGGCATCCAGCTCTGCACCTCCCTCTCCGTCGCTGGGGAAGAGCTCGACCACCATGCTCTGAGTTCCTACCAGATCATGACTGCAGAGCAGAGCACAGCAGAGCATCTGTGAGCGGCAGTCACTGACTCAACACTCACAAACACAAGTGAAGAAAACTCACCGGCAGAACTGCAGGAACGCTTGCTTCAGCAGCTTAGTTCTGTCCTCCTGGGCCACCATGTCTATTTTAGGTGGTGTCTCTAATGGGGTACCCTGAAAAGATACTTCCTTGAATAAATTAACACATTATAAATGTATACATACATGCATATAAATTACATATATATTTACAAGAGACTAGTTCATGAATAGACAAAAATCTGCCAAACAATTCTAATTCTTTTAAATAATTACATTTTTAAATGTATTTCTAGTTATAGAAATATCTATTTTTACCTGAGACTAGCTAATTAATACACAATAAACTGAAATAATTAATAAAATACTTTAAATATAATAAACACTTTAAATTTATTATATTTTATATAATGGAGTGCCCTAAAAAAAAAAAAACTGATTTAGTCACTTAAATTAAAATATTATAAACTTATACATACATATAATTTACCAGAAACTAGTTCATGAATGCACAAAAATTCATAAAATATTTAAAATATAATAAATGTTTACATTTATAACATTTCAATTTATAATGAAGTGCCAGTACGTATAAATTATATATTTTTGCCAGATACTAGTTAATGAATCACAAAAAACTGCCAAACAATTCAAAATGACCTTTTTTAAATAATATTTATATTTTTAAATTTATAACATTATAAATTGTAATAAAGTGCCCTGAAAAGAAAACAAAATCCTGATTTCTAAATTCAAAATTATCTTTTGAAAAAATATAATATTTATATTTTAAAGTATAACGGAGTGCCCTGAAGAGATGAAAAATATTTTCTGATTTCTAGCTACTTGAACAAACACCATACAATGTAAATATATATAATTTAACATTAGGGCTGCACGATAAATCGCATGCGATATTTAACACGCATCTTGTCAGAAAGCCGGTTCTGTAATCAGCGGTAAATCTCCATCACGTGCGTGCTTTCACATTGAGCAGCATTAACTACACAGAGCCGTTGTTCACTGACGAGCTGCGCAAAACCACGTTCATATTCGCGGCTCTGTGTAGTGTTTCTGACAAGATGCGCATTAAATATCGCATGCGATTTATCGTGCAGCCCTATTTAACATATATAAAAATTATGTGTATAAAATATTATTAGGCCTCCTTTAAGTGAATTGGGTCCAGACCTCGGGTCCAGGTCCAGCCACTGAGGTGCAGAGCGAGTCCTCCATGGTCTCAGGCAGCAGGGAAGCACTTTCTCTCGCTAAAACAGCAACCAGCCCGCTGTTCTGAGAGAAAAACACCGGCAGACCGGCACACACCCCACCGCCTCGGATACGGTCACCTGCACAACAGGCAAAATAACAGAGATGAACTACAGGAGGAAGACCAGCCACTTCATTTGTCTTCTCAGTCCGAGGGCTGCACCTGGAGAGCTGAAGGAGATCTTCTCCTCGGCGAGTCCTCCGCGTCCAGCTCCAGTGCTGCAGGTGAACACCAGCTCCTCATTATAGAGGTACGCCGCTGGACTCCACGGATCAGGCAACACCAAACGCGTCTTCTGCAGCTCCTCCTCACTCTGACGCACAAAACCAGAGCTCAGCTCATTCAGTTCACAATCCAGGAAGAGATTCAGATCATTTGAACGCTGTACCTGGAAGGGTGGGTTGTATTTGGTGACCTCCACAGTGAGCAGGTCTGAGGACGGCGCTGTGCTTTCTGCAAGAGTGACCAGGCAGAAATACGTCACACATGGAGTGTTGCCCGGATGCCACGCCGCTGCCAACACCACCAGCCCCGCTCTGAAGAGACACACAACATGTCACTGCATAATACTGCCAATCCTGCATGTGCTGTCTGTGCATTACAGATTAATCTGATGATTATTCGGTTTCATATTCAAAAGACTCACTTGCTGTACTGCATGTCCAGATAAGAGACATTCACTCCTTTCTTGATCTCAGAGTAGTTACTTTCTGAGTCCTATAAGACAAGTCAAGGATATTACATAAGCACACATCTATATATGACATATTAAGAAATTAATACTTTTATTCAGCAAAGATGAATTCAATTGATCAAAAGTGCCAGTGAAGACATTTATTATGTAACAAAAGATTTCAAATCTGTTCCTTTGACTTTTCTATCTGGCAAAAATCTTGAAAATAATAATGTATTATAGTTTCCACAAAAATATTATTCATCACAACTGTTTTCAACACTGATAATAATTAGAAAAAAGTCAGCATATTAGAGTGATTTCTGAAGGTTCATGTGACACTAAAGACTGGAGTAATGATGCTGAAAATTCAGCTTTGATCACAGAAATAAATTATATATACATAGATGAAATTCAAATAGAAAATGTTACTGTTTTTACTGTATTTTTGATCAAATAAATGCAGCCCTGGTGATAATAAGAGATTAAATAAAAAAATTAACTATTTTGAGCACTAAAACAAAGTACAAAATATAAAAGCTGTGTTGCTCGTTTCACATGCAAATAGGGCATTTGGGGCACAGCAGCAAAAAATATTTCTAAAAGTCCGAAAACGGGTAGAAAATGGGCATTAAAGAAAACAAACATGACCGTTTTTTCACAAAAACTTTACTATTATACACTACCAGTCAAATGTTTGGAATAATTCATATTTTAAGTTTTTTTTTCCTGCTAAACAAGGCTGCATTTATTTGATAAAAACAGTAAAAACTGTAATACTGTGAAATATTATATACAATTTAAAAATAACTGTTTTCTATATGATTATATTTTAAAATGTATTTTTCCCCCTTGCAATCAAAGCCGAATTTTCAGCATCATTACTCCAGTCTTCAGTGTCACATGATCCTTCAGAAATCACTCTAATATGCTGATTTGCTGCTCAAGAAACATTTCTGATTATTATCAATGTTGAAAACTGTTGTGCTGCTCGATATTTTTGTGGAAAGAAAACACAGACCCATTTAAGCAATCTGCTCTGGTTCTATGCCATGACCTGAATTTTTATATCAGATGTTCATAAGAGCATGTTAATTCTAGAAGCTTCCAAACAAAGGTTTCTGACCCAGATGGCGTTGGTGATGCTGTCTGTGATGCTCTGACTGGTGCTCCAGCTCAACACCTGCGTCTCACTGTTCTCATCCACCTCCCATTTACTGAGGCCACACGAGCTGAGAGAGTACAGACAGCCGGTCTCCTTCACCCAGAGCACACTGAACACCTGAGGAGCCAAACGTCCCGTCAGAGTCTGAACACATGATCTGCTTCCACCTCTAAACAACACACGGTACTGACCGTGAGGTCGGCCGGCTGGCCGCGGATGCCGAACAGGCTGGAAACCCTGCGTCCGATGCCAGACAGCATCCCCTGACCCTGCTGAACCGGTCTCTGGTGCAGTTTACCGGAGGAGTCCGGAGCGAGCCGGAGCAGGTGACCGCGGTACGATGACACGATGAAACTCCCGCCCTGAAACAGCAAGAGAAAACAGCTCATGGAAGAAGAGATTAGGGCTGGACGATATGGACAAAATTTCGGTCGATACGATATAATTCCAAAATAGATATGAACAATATTAAAAAAAAAAGTCTAAGAAAAACTGCTTTTAACTGATTGTCATTCTGTATTTTTGTGTTCTAATTTGGATTGTTGTGTTTGCTTGTGTTGTAAAGCGCTTTGAGAAAGTACCCTTTTAAAGGCACTATACAAAATACATTTATTATTATTAAGAACGCCCACAACTGATGTCTGTACCTACAAGCTCCTGAAAAATGAATTTGCCAAGTCTATGAAACCTCCTCCTATAAAACTAGGCCTATATAATATTTTAGAAATAATAATGGTACAAATAAATTAATGTTCACCTTTTATTTGTATTTAGCCTTCATGCAAACAAGAAATGTGAAATCACTGTCAAATAAGCATAAGACTCTCAGACTCACCTTATTATTGTAAATATTATCTCTAACTTTAAACTATAACATAGGCTGATTATTCTTATAGATTGAAACAAAAGTGCTGCAGCCTGGATAAAGAATATGAAAAGTGCTCAGAGTTGCTGCAGAAAACAGAAAAAAAAGAGTGAGCAACAACAAAAACACATTCCTGGAGACAGGTCTATTAAAAATGCAAATTGATTCTCTGCCAGCAGGAGGCGCTTTTGGAGCGGCAGAAACATGTTTCCCCGGTAACAGCTGTACACAAAGCAGCACTGCGCTCATGAATGCTACTTTATCAGATAAAATGAAAATGCCATCGAAACTTTTCTGAAGACAATTGGTTCCCTTCAAAGACACATTCTTAGTATCGACATGTAGCGCCGTTGCGCTTCGGGCGTCCTGTGATTGAGTCCCGGCTTGCGGACCTTTCCCGATCCCGTCTCCCCTCTCTCTCTCCAACTTCGATTCCTGTCTAACTACTGTCCTATCAAAAAAAAAAAAAAAAAAAAGGGCAAAAACGCCAAAAAAAAAAACTAAAAACACCCGTGCTGCGATTTTATTTTGAAATGTGTAGTGCTCATGTTTATTCAACGAAGTCAACCACCACAAATAAATCAATGTATGGGAAACACTGGTAATTTATATTGAAATATTGGAAATGTGTTTAAAACTCTTATCACCGTTATTGAAATAAAAAAATTATATCACGATATATATTGATACTGAAATGTGACCCTGGAGCACAAAAGCAGTCTTAAGTCGCTGGGGTATATTTGTAGCAATAGCCAACAATACATTGTATGGGTCAAAATTATTGATTTTTCTTTTATGCCAAAAATCATTAGGATATTAAGTAAAGATTATGTTCCATGAAAATATTCTCTTAATTTCCTACTGTAAATATATCAAAACTTAATTTTTGATTAGTAATATGCATTGCTAAGAACTTCATTTGGACAACTTTAAAGGCGATTTTCTCAATATTTTGATATTTTTTGCACCCTCAGATTCCAGATTTTCAAATAGTTGTATCTCAGCCAAATATTGTCCTATCCTAACAAATACTTATTCATTCAGCTTTCAGATGATGTATAAATCTCAATTTCGAAAAATTGACCCTTATGACTGGTTTTGTGGTCCAGGGTCACAATTATTGTCCAGCCCTAGAAGAGATATGAAAATAAAAGCTTCTGCACTCCTCGTTCTGCCTGATTGCACACCTTTACTGCTGCGACGTAGTTGCACACATGTCCGCCCAGATCCAGAGACGTCTCAGTGTAGGTCCCGTCATGAGCCAGACTGGGCCAAAACCGAGCCGAACCATCTGGAGACACGGCCAATGCACTGATAGCCTGTGAAAAACACATTTGCATTCATGTTTGCATCAGAAATCTCCACTGATAGTAATGTTCAGAGACGCATGACCTCACCTGAGTGGGTGCAGAATCGAGTGGACTGGAGGAAGTGATGGAGATGAGATCAGCGCTGTACGCAAACTCACTGGAGGGCAGCTGGAGGTCTTTACACACCGACAGCTGCAATAATGACAGCAAGAGCACAATGTTTGTACAGCAAAGTTTGGCAGCAAATTCAGCTCCAAGCAATTGTGCCTCTTTCTGACCTTTGCCACAGACGTCTGAGACACTTTCCAGATGATCAGTCGTTCTCCACAAACCATCCAGGCCCAGCCGGACGCCTCCACCTTCACAGAGATCTGATCATCCACTGCAAGAGACACAGCATCATATACTGAGAAACCTTCACACCAGTATATGCAGAGACTGGAAGAGACTACCCTCTAACTCTAGCATTCTCTATTCTAATTCTATTTTATCTATTTATTTTCTTTAAAAAAAAAATAAAAAATGTGTATATATATATATATGGATGTGTGTTGTGTGTGTGTGTGTGTGTGTACATATATATATATATGTTAGTGCTGTCAAACGATTAATCGCATCCAAAATAAAAGTGTTTGTTTGCATAATATGTGTGTGTTCTGTGTATATTTATTATGTATATATAAATACACACACATACAGTATATATTTAGAAAATATTTACATGCATTTAAATGTCTATATAATATATTTATATTCATATAATTTATATTATAAATAAATATATTTAATATATAAACAAAATTTTTCTGAAATATATACATGCATGTGTGTGTATTTATATATACATAATAGATATACACAGTACACACACATATATTATGCAAACAACATTTTTTTGGATGCGATTAATCGTTTGACAGCACTAATATATATATATATATATATATATAAACCTTGAAAATAATTGTTAACTTAAAGAAAATAAATATAACAAATTAAACATATTTTATTTCAACTATTTGCAAATTTGAATTTAGTTAGCTTGAAATGTAATTAACTAAAACTAAAATTTGTATCTAAATCGGTCCACAGAGATTGCTAGTGGCAAACCATTGTTATGACGTAACAGAGCCTTGCTTACTGCAATCAAAGGACTTTGGCAGTTTGATACAGATTCCAAATCACTTGTTGAAAACCAATGATTCACAGCGGTTTCAAAGCTTGAATGCTCCCATCACTGGTTTGAATGCATTAATGACGCCTACAAATGTCACCTAGGTAGACAGCTCACTAGGTTTTTAAAAACACAGCCTCTTGTAAAGTTAAAGACCCCAATCTTTACCGTCGGCCATGGTCAGCGCCTCCATGACTTTGACAGGCAGAGATGATCCGAAAGTCTGAACGTCAAAATTATATGACTCGACAGCTGCATGACTCTGAACCCGGGTGGGAGTGGATCTGGAGAAAGAATAGAGATACACAAATCAATTTAAAATAAAAAAAAGTGAGCAGAAACTGGTTATATTTAGTTCTTATTTAATTTACTTCTATAAGCTACCTTTTTTTCTTACAAAAAATGGCTTAAGATTTGTTTTAAAGACAACAACAAGTTTAGAGTTATTGTACATTTACAAAACGTAAAATAAATTCAGATACAATAATACGAAAATGAAATATATTACTTCATTCTTTTATAATTAATAGAACAAAATATATTTAATATAAAGAAAGAAATGTATGCAAATATATTACATGTAATTAAAGAAATTCTTTTATTAACTGCAAAATTAAAAAAAAACTTGACTGAACACAAAAGTACTGTGACTGTGATGGTATCAGATAGTAACGTTACTGATATGTAACATGGTACTGAAGTGAAGAATTATCATATTTATGTACCATGGTATTTATTTGATACACAAAAAACCAATACAGTGGTGTATGTTTAAAAAGCATAGTAGCATGGTAAATGTAGCGTCCCCTGTCTCTGCGTTTACTCTGTTGTACCTGGCTGTGACAGCGGAGCGGCGTGGAGAGAACAGCAGCCCGCTCTTCCGAGCGCCGGTCCTGGGCGCCTGTCTGCGGCCTGAGCTCGGTGTGCCGCGGGGAGTGAACATACTGTCGCGGCGGACTGTTTACAAGAGACAGAAGCGCATTCAGAAACGACGAGACGCGAGGAACTTCGGAAACCGTTTACCGCGCGCTCACTACCGTCAGGCGCACACAATGTGCGTCATTCGAATGCGCATGCGCTCATGCTGCTGATGCTGAAACAGCTTTCAAACTCTTATAACATTGAATGAACAGTGTGTTTAGCGATTAAAACTGATTCTAGGTCAGTGTTACAGAACTCTTCTTCGGGGGGGGGCTGTTTCTCTCAGTAGTTTATTGGGAAATGTAGTTTCACTTCAAGCTGTGCGTTTTTTTGTACTGTATTCACATTTAAATATGCTAATTAGTAAAATTTACATAATAACTCAAGCGTGTCTGCACCAAAATGTATCCAGCTCAATATTATATTAAATATAATTTCTCCTTTATTTCTATACCTTAAACTACAGCAAAAAACACTCTCCACTTATCAAGTTCCACTGACTTTAAAAATAAAAAGGATGCATTTAAAAATATATAATAATAAATAATACAAATAACACTTAAAATATTACTTGTCTTTTTATTTATGTATAAATGTTACTTTTATTTGTGTTTTTGTTTATTTTAGACATGCATATTTTATTAACTGGCGGGATGCGAATTTAAGGTAATTGCAAGGCAAATGTATATTAACAGTCTCATTAAATAAAAAGAAGTGCACCTTAAAATTATTAATTTAAAAAGATCATCACTTAATAAATATGATCGTATAATTATTAATTTTTAAAATAAAGATTATATATTTAGAATAATATTAAATATATAATTTTAATAATATTATATAATGTAATATGCCTTTATATTTTCATCTTCATATGTATATGACAAATATGTATGAGAAAAACAAATCTACACAAATACTAAAGTAAACCTACTGTTTGTTGTTCGATAATGTATTTGTAGTTGTTTGCGCGGTGGATGCGCTAGATGGCGCAGTGCAGCACCAGTGATCTCAGCGCGCTCGCAGCGGAGGCGCAGAAGAAGACAGAGCGACTAATGGAGCAGCGGCGGGGAGCAGCAGTCTTCTCCCGAGCTCCTCTTCCATGGCTTAAACCAGCACGTTTCTCTAGGACTGTCACATGCGGATTATGCAGTAGGTGTTACACAGCTGTACTAAACTGCAAAACGGATCTAAGACGCTGCGAGTTGAGTGTATTTGAGATCAGAGTGTGATGATGAGCTCAGAGACTGAGGCCGCTGCAGGATTCTGAGCAGTCTTGATTCATTCAATGAGTTTATTTCGTAAATCTTATCTGAAGATGACTAATGAATTAACATGTGGCTGCACTGCACAGAAACCAACCCGCCTTTACTGTCTGTGTCTCAAATCATAATGAGCTACCTACCTAGGCAGCAATATTGGGGCATTAAAGTCGTGTTTAACGTCTGAATTGAATCGACTGATCGAAACTGAATCAGATATTGAATCGAAGAGTGTTCGAACGCCTTTATGATGCTCAGAAATTAATCGAACGTTCGAATCGAATGTTGATTCAAATTGAATCACATATTCGTGCTTGCTTATAAAAATCGATTCAAATAATCCAAAAATACGCATGATTTCCTATAACCGAATCATATATGCAAGCATTCCCGTGATTCCCTAAAATCAAATCAAATATTCGAGAGCATACTCACGATTCCCTAAAGTCCAGTGAAATTGTCAGTCATGCTTATGGTGTTCTAAAATCTTGAATCAAATAATTCGAACATGCTTGTGATGACCTGAAATCGAATCAGATTCGCTCATGATTCTCTACAACTGAATCAAATATTAAAGCGCTGTTATGATTCACTAAAATCGAATGAAATATTCAGGCACTCTTATGATTCTCTAGAATTGAATCAAATATTTGAGCACTTTTATGATTCTCTGGGTTACACTTTATTTTAAGGTGTCCTTGTTCAAGTGTAATTATATATTTAAGTACTGAGTAATATTAATTAACTACATGTACTTACTATATGGTAAGGTGTAGGTTTACGTGCATGTAATTATGCATAATTTATTGTTTAATAGTAAGTACATGTAATGTGTAACAAGGACACCGTAAAATAAAGTGTTACCATTCTCTGAAATCGAGTAATTCAAAAATAATTTAAAAATATTTCAAGCACTCTTATGATTCTCTAACACTGAATCAGATATTCAAACTTATGATTCCCTGAAATCAAATAAAAAATTCAACATGCTTACGATGCCCTAAAATCGAATTAAATATTCGAGCACTTTTATGATTACCTGAAATCGAATCAAATATTTCAAGCACACTTATGATTCTCTAAAAGTGAATAAAAGCATTCTTATGATTCTCTAAAATTGAATACAAGCATTCTTATGATTCCTTGAAGTCAAAACAGATATTCAAACACTTTTATAATTCACTGAAAATGAATCAAATATTCAAGCACTATTAATTTTCTAAATTCAGATCAAATATTCACGCATGCTTATGGTTCTCTACAATTGAGTCTAACATTCAAATGGACATGATTCCCACTGAAGTGTTTTGAATGCTGTGAATTCATGCATTAGGCTGATCTTACATGGGACAACTTTTTGAGCAATTTTGCCGGGGAACTTTTTTTGAGCAATGTTGCTTGGGCACCTTTCCATTGAGAATGGGTGACAAATTTCTATCTGGATATTTTAGATCGGTCGTGGGCTCTGTGTCTCACCTGGTTGTTTGTTGACGGCAACATTTCCCAAAGTTGCCCAGTGTATCATCAGCCTTAGTCTATATGTTGTTGTTGTTTTATTTTTTGCATTGCGCAGCATTAATGGCTGCTTGAACAGAGATATATGAGGCTGTGTGTGTGTGTGTTACGTGTCTCCACCAGGAGATGAAGCGGGTGCGGACGGAGCAGATCCAGTATGCGGTGAGCCAGTACCTGAAGAGGAGGCAGTACATAGACACAGATGGGTCTCTGAAGGGGGCCAAACTCTCCCAGTCCGCTGAGGAGATGGCAGCCAGTCTGACAGGTGACTGCACTTTAAATCAACATGGGTCTTTAACTCGGAATGATTTCACATTTCTCTCTCTTTCTGCTGTGAGCAGTTCAGACGGAGTCCAGCTGTGCGAATGTGGTGTCTGCAGCCCCGTGTCACTCTGACCCGCAGCAGTACGAGACCCAGTTCTCCAGACTGCGCTCCTTCCTGCAGGGTGAGAGATCAACTCCTCACAAACGCTTTCCTAATAGAGACAGAGAGCACTTAGGCCATGTCCACGGGGGGAAACAACCCAACCCTCTCCATTGACTTTGTATTGCGGGAAGCTGCCTCCTTGTCATTTCTGACTTATAACAAAAAACAGAACAATGTCTAAAAGCTGCTGTGTGCCAAAGTGTACAGCAAACAAGCTAAAAAACCCAGAATAATTTTTATAAGCTGTCGACCCAAAAAACAAGCGTTTAAGGACTCAAAAGTAGAGCGCAACGTGTCATATTACTCTGAGAACTGCGCCCACTGGAGGGAAACGTAATCTGGTTTTAACAGCCGTTTTCTGTGTTTCAGATGCTGAAGCACTGTTAGTGAAGGAGGTGAGCGGCGTCTTGTTTCCGCTCTTCCTCTACCTGCACCTGGACATGGTGCGGTGTGGCCTGAAGGGGGCGGTAGACTCGTTTTACAGTCGCTTCCACTCGTTCTTCCAGCAGGACCCTGAGCAGAAAGCAATCGTAGACCTGCTACGAGGAGCCGTCACGCCTCAGGTCAGTTAATTTACTGTTAAAAACTGTTTTACGACGAGACTGACCAAGTTTAATTTCCTATTTTTCTTTGTGGCACTGATTTAAATGCTTCCATAAAGTGTCAGTTACTCAGCAAATGCACAAATTTTGTTCTAAATTGTTACATTATCACTGAAACTGCTTCTTGTGTTTGTTAGGAAGAGGGATAAACCAGTGTTTGGAATGAAATATTAGTGTACTACTTTCTGAATACTTTGTAGTGCACGTTGTATACTGCATATTATTATTAAAAACATAATTATCGTAACAGTGGGAATTATGCCACAATTATGTCACTTGACCCATCATGTGGAGTGATGTGCAATTATTAAATTTATATTACTCGCTTATTAAAACAAGTACAGTCAGTTTTTTTCAAAAGAACTGTAATCGATAAATTTAAGATTTAGGCCATGTCCACACATACATATTTATATACGTACATATATACATACGCATATATATATATATATGAAAATAATAACCTATATATATATATATAATAACACTTTCTAAATATGTATATAAAACAAATCAAAAAACAAATGTACATATTTAATTTTATTATAATTTATATTGCCTTTGTAATTACATAGATTTTTATTGACTTTTATATTTTATTTACACTCAGCCATTCTATTTATTATTATACACGTGATTTTTTGATATATACACAGACGTTTAAAAAACAAATGTACATGTATATTTATTATATTTTGTATTTTTACATTTTTTGTATATATACATATATATATATATAATTATGTATAACCAGTTGACCTACATCACAAAGGGCTTTGTTTTCTTTGTAATTAGTATCATTACTCACATGTTGTCTTAGGTGGAGGTGACAGCAGCGCGCAGAACCGACTACCAGCTGTACGGCGCAGGGATAGGAGCGGGAAACACAACCTCCACTTCCTCTTCCTCCGCTGCGGTGGAGGGGGCGGAGCGTGTGGAGGTCACGGCTGGGTTACCTCAGAACGAGGCGGCGCTGGAGGCGTTGCAGGACTGCATAAAGCGCGTGCGGGAAGGTGCGCCTTCGCTCACCACCGTCTGCTTCTACGCCTTCCAGCACACGGATCAGCTGCTGAACACGGCCGAGGTGTCTGCGGACAGCCGCTTGCTGGCAGCCGGCTTCGATAACTCAGCCGTCAAGCTGTGGAGTCTGCGGGCCAGGAAGCTGAAGGCGGGGCCTCACTGGACCGACGTGTCTAAAATAAGACTGGCCTGTGACGTGTTGGAGGAGGAGGTGAGTGTCTCTCTCGATTTAGGCAGCTGATCAATCTTATGATATGATGTATATTCATTCATATCAGCAGCACATCTAATGGAGCTGAAAGATAAATTACGGGTCTGGAGAGTTTTCATTCTTTTGATGGGTTTCAGTATGTGTCTCTATTAGAGATGCACCGATTGACCGGCCAGTGATCGGAATCGGTCAATTTTTCGCATGACCAGCCCGGATCGGTGACCGGCCGGTCAGTCTCACGTCTTGCAGATTCCGAGCCGATCCTTTTATTGCCAGCGGCGCAGACAATGACGTCACAGCCACGCGCACACTCACAGTCGCGTGTAAACATGTCGTTTCGTGTGAGAATGATTCTAATTTGATTTGAATTCAGTGTAAACGGCGAATTCATATTTATCATATCAATATCAAATATTTATGTCATGCCAGATGAGGCTTGCACTGCCTGAGTGAGTGTGTGAGAGAAACAGCACACACAAAGTTACTCACAGAAATGTATAGATTCATACTGCGGTAGAATTACTATTGTAGTAAAAATTACTATTGTAATTTTGCATTATTGACACACTATTTTCCTAATTAATGCTGTTCAGTTGCTTTGACACAATCTGTATTGTTAAAAGCGCTACATAAATAAAGGTGACTTGACTTGACTAGAAAAAAAAAAGATATTTACAAAATATGATTTAGGTAAGCAACATTATACGACCATGATGTTTCCCCTAATATCAATATCAACACGATTGCAATGTGACACTGATTTTATACAATAGTATTTCAATAAACAAGAAGTTAAAGTTTTTTTCTCAATTTCGCTGATGAAAATAGTTCCGGTCAAAGCCACAGCAGGACTGTTGTGTGTCTCTGAGCAACACACAGCGGTGTTTCATTACTGAATGAATCCACGTTTTTGAATGAATCGAGTGAGTCAATGATTCAGTGGCCCATTCATAAGAACAGTCACTTGCCTCGTTTTTGAATGAATCAGCCGTTTGAAAGAATCGGTTGAATGAATGAATAAATGACTCACTCATTAAAACAGACATTTGCCGCCACCTACTGGTGGTTTAGTCATATTTAAAAGTATCATTGCATTTTTTCAACATTTATTTGTGTTTAAAAAAAAATATGTAACTTTGATCTTATAAAATTAGAAATTTTGCAGTGTAAATGCATTTATGGCACCAAACCATAACCTTCCATAACCAAACCTTCATCAAACTGTCTGTGTAAATGCATCTAATGCCACTTCAGCTGCAGCTTCTGTTTCCTATGCAGTGGAAAGATAAGAGTTTGTTAATACTAATTTCATTTGAATGGTAACAACCCTACAGTTTCTTATTATTCTAACTAAATTCATTGAAACAAAGTACTTTTTGACGTGAAAGATGACACATTTAATAAGGTTAGGGGGGAAAAAATGACCATTTATAAACATAGTAGGAAATGACAACTGTTTTGTTACATACAGCAACTCATTTTAAGTGAACTATTTCTTCCTCTTTCCAGTCACAGAGCACTTTATTTTGAGAGTTGTTTAAGTGAGAGAAAATCTGTAACTTAGTCCAGATTGGGGGAATTGTAATGTTTATTAATTTCTTTTGTTATGTAAATAATTTTTGCATTGAAATTTGCATATATTTTTGTTTGTATATGCTGTCAATTATAGTTCTTAGAAAGAAAATCGGAATTGACAAAAATCGGTATCGGCAGCAGGTCACACTTCCAAAAAATCGGAAATCGGAATCGGCCAAGAAAATTGCAATCGGTGCATCTCTAGTCTCTATTTATTTGACCTGAAATAGTTAACAAGGATTTAATTTATTTTTATTTTTATTTTGATATTTTATTTTAAGCTTCACTGACCAAAGAGTCTTTTCAAGCAGAAGTACAGAAGTGTAATACATTGTAATTTACAATGGACGTTAACACTTAACACAACTAAATGTATATTTTATTGATTTAATTTTACACTAACATAAACTAACTTGTTAATAGATAGCAAAATTTACATATATGAATGACATTTTAAACTTTTTTTTTTTGCATAACTAAAGAACTAATAACTGAACTAAATCAAGGAACTTTGCTGCCGTACCATGGGTGCAGCAGGCGCAATGATATTATGCAGTGCCTGAAAATAGGCTAACTTCCGTCAACATAACTAACGTGACCACATGCTTGCACAGGGAGCATGCAGGGGACTATTTTCAGGTGCTGCGTAATATCCTTGCGCCTGCTGCACCCATGGTACGGCAGCAAAGTTCCTTGATTATTACGCCGGAATGAGAGTATAGTTCCTAGCCATATCGGCCTAGAAAATCGCAACTTTTCATTTTCCGTCGGTCTTAGTACACGATGTAACTACAGAAGAGTCAAGTTTTAAATAGGAAAAATATCAAAACTCTTTGGTCATTTTTGAGCGAGATGCTAACGGTCTAATCAGATTCAATGATCTATGCTAAGCTACAGCTAAAAGTGCTACCGCCAGACCCGGAGATCGGCTGAATGGATTCGAAAACGGTAAAACTCAACTGTTTAACTCTAGGAGAGTTGGAAAATGAGCCTATTTTCAAAAATAGTGGAGTGTTCCTTTAAATGCTATTTCATGTGATTTTTATATCAACATAAAATCAAACATATTGTAAATATATTGCATTAATTGGTCAAATATCCGATTAATTGTACGGCAATATCGATACTCTTCTACTATGTGATCCTGGAGCACAAAACCAGTCATAAGTAACAGGTATGTTTGTAGCAATAGCCAACAATACATTGTATGGGT
>NW_015627539.1:585129-591030 GCF_001515625.1 Sinocyclocheilus rhinocerous
CAAAAAAATTGACCCTTATGACTGGTTTTGTGGTCCAGGGTCACATATTTGCTGTTATATTATGCAAATTTTTAAGTGGTTTAAAGTGTTTCCGTCCATCTTGAGTTGTTTACATGTGTCTTTTGTTTCTTTTGTTTCAGATGACGAGGACGCCTCGGGCAGTGAGATAAAGACCCTGCATGCTCACAGCGGCCCCGGCGGCCCCGTGGCGTTCCTGACGGACGGCTCCGGCCTGCTGTCCTGTTCAGAGGACTCCACCGTTCGCTTCTGGGACCTGAACAGCTTCACGAACACCGTCCTGTACCGCGGCCACACTTACCCCGTCTGGGACGTGGACGTCAGTCCCTGCAGCCTCTACTTCTCCACGGCGTCCCACGACCGCACCGCGCGCCTCTGGAGCTTCGCGCGCACCGCGCGCACCTGTCTGTACACCGGACACCTCTCCGACGTCGACTGCGTCAAATTCCACCCCAACTCCAACTACTCCAACTAGGGCTCCACGGATAAAACCGTGCGCCTGTGGAGCACGCAGCAGGGGGCGTCCGTGAGGCTGTTCACCGGGCACCGCGGGCCCGTGCTGTCGCTCGCCTTCTCGCCCAACGGCAAGTACCTGGCCTCGGCCGGAGAGGACCAGAGACTGAAGCTGTGGGACCTGGCGTCCGGCAGCCTGTTCAAAGACCTGCGGGGTCACACTGACAGCATCACCAGCCTCTCCTTCAGCCAGGACAGCAGTCTGGTGGCCTCCGCCTCCATGGACAACTCGGTGCGGGTGTGGGACATACGCAGCGCCCACGGCAGCGCCCCCACCGACGGCTCCAGCAGCGAGCTGATTGGACAGTACACGGGCAGCACTAGCAACATCCTCAATGTGCAGTTCATGGCCTGCAACCTGCTGCTGGTGACAGGCACGGTGCTGGAGAAACAGGAACAGTGAGAGTGTGTGGGGGTCAGTCTCAACAAAACACACCCGGGTCATATTTCACCCCAAAATCTGATGAAATTGTTAGGGTTAATTCAGGATAATTGGCTCATCCACCCCCCCTCTCAATGGCAAAATGCGTTCCAGTTTATGTGAATTCATCCTATAAGTAAAGTGAAGCCATTTAGCACCGTTATTTTTTGGCATGGTGACATTATGACAAACTTGTACCTAAGATCTTATTATTACTGTAATGCAATAAACCCCCAAAAAACAATGAGATACTACTTGAATGTTAAGGTATTCATCAGGGTGGTATTTGTTGTATTGCCCTTAATTTGTTGATTCAGCTAAATAATTAAGCACTTAAGTTTCTTTTCTTTAATGCATCTAGACGTTTTGCAATAAAAAGGATAATTGTTAATAGATCAGTGGTGTGATAAAGTAACTGAAATAATTCTGCATAAATGGAAAAAGTAGTTCAATAAATATTTATAAATTCATAATTTGCAGTATTTTTTTAAAATAGGAAGTACAACAAATACTACATTGATTTCCATTTATTATTATTACAATAAGAATTTGGGTGACAATTGGCCTACAATTAATGGCACAACACAATAATATGCATTGCTAAGGACTTCATTTGGACAACAAAAAAATTGACCCTTATGACTGGTTTTGTGGTCCAGGGTCACATATTTGCTGTTATATTATGCAAATTTTTAAGTGGTTTAAAGTGTTTCCGTCCATCTTGAGTTGTTTACATGTGTCTTTTGTTTGTAATCAGGCAGATGACGAGGACGCCTCGGGCAGTGAGATAAAGACCCTGCATGCTCACAGCGGCCCCGTGTACCGCACGGCGTTCCTGACGGACGGCTCCGGCCTGCTGTCCTGTTCGGAGGACTCCACCGTGCGCCTCTGGGACCTGAGCAGCTTCACGAACACCGTCCTGTACCGCGGCCACGCCTACCCCGTCTGGGACGTGGACGTCAGTCCCTGCAGCCTCTACTTCTCCACGGCGTCCCACGACCGCACCGCGCGCCTCTGGAGCTTCGCGCGCACCTATCCGCTTCGTCTGTACACCGGACACCTCTCCGACGTCGACTGCGTCAAATTCCACCCCAACTCCAACTACGTGGCGACGGGCTCCACGGATAAAACCGTGCGCCTGTGGAGCACGCAGCAGGGGGCGTCCGTGAGGCTGTTCACCGGGCACCGCGGGCCCGTGCTGTCGCTCGCCTTCTCGCCCAACGGCAAGTACCTGGCCTCGGCCGGAGAGGACCAGAGACTGAAGCTGTGGGATCTGGCGTCCGGCAGCCTGTTCAAAGACCTGCGGGGTCACAGCGATAGCATCACCAGCCTCTCCTTCAGTCAGGACAGCAGTCTGGTGGCCTCCGCCTCCATGGATAACTCAGTGCGGGTGTGGGACATACGCAGCGCCCACGGCAGCGCCCCCAGCGATGGCTCCAGCAGCGAGCTGATCGGACAGTACACAGGCAGCACTAGCAACATCCTCAATGTGCAGTTCATGGCCTGCAACCTGCTGCTGGTGACAGGCACGGTGCTGGAGAAACAGGAACAGTGAGAGTGTGTGGGGGTCAGTCTCAACAAAACACACCCGGGTCATATTTCACCCCAAAATCTGATGAAATTGTTAGGGTTAATTCAGGATAATTGGCTCATCCACCCCCCCTCTCAATGGCAAAATGCGTTCCAGTTTATGTGAATTCATCCTATAAGTAAAGTGAAGCCATTTAGCACCGTTATTTTTTGGCATGGTGACATTATGACAAACTTGTACCTAAGATCTTATTATTACTGTAATGCAATAAACCCCCAAAAAACAATGAGATACTACTTGAATGTTAAGGTATTCATCAGGGTGGTATTTGTTGTATTGCCCTTAATTTATGTTGATTCAACTAAATAATTTGGGACATAAGTTTCACAGTTTCTTTTCTTTAATAGACGTTTTGCAATAAAAATTATTGGACTGTAATGTCAGTGGTGTAATACTGTGAATAAATTCTGCATAAATGAAAAAGTAGTTCAACAAATACTACTTATAAATTCATAATTTACAGCATTTTTATCTTATTAAAGGAAAGACAACAAATACTACCTTGATTTTCATCATCATCATCATCATCATTATTATTGGCATTACAATAAGAATTTGGGTGACAATTGTCATAAAAATAATGTCATCTTAATAGGCTTTATTTTCTTTGCGCAAAATATGCTTCTATTTTTTTTATTGTGAAATATGGTCGGGACATGTTCTTGACGGGTTTTCGTGAGATTCACCCGTTGTGTTTTGTAAAGTGAGAGTGTTGATGTTTTGGTTCATTTTTGTTTTGATGTGTGTGTCGATGCCTCCAAAGAACATTAAAGGTGTAGCCTGCTGTTTTCATAAAAATATAAATATTAGACATATTTTTCTGAAAAAAGTTAGGTCATTATTTCCATGTCTGTATTTTTCAGTTTGGCTAATTTCTGTTGTAGCGTTGCTGTTGTTTGTTGATGGCCTATGTTTATAAAGGTAAGCACATCCTGGAAGTTCACCAGGAAGCCAGATAAACTGGATTCATCCTAGTTTAGGCAGAAAACAGTCCTGACGATGCTGTCAACATCCTAGTTTTTATTCCCCCAGTCACTAGGGATTGTGTTTAGTTTAACTGCAACAAAACAAACTTTCTCAGGAAAGCTCAAGAAAAAAAACACATGATTAATATAAATGCCACAGTTTGTCTTTTGTAGCCTGTTGAACAGCGTAACTCATGGATGGACTGAATGACGACTTTCCTTGAATCTGATTTTGCAACCCTGCACTGCACAGTTTTGCATGAATCAAGTCAAGTTTCTCCGTTTGAAGTTTCCTTTTTGTGTTCCTAGCGGTCAGCCACACAATCATGGGATGTTTGTCTTTAACAGTAAGAGAAAAAAAAAAAAAAGACTTGTATTGTTTGGTTCCTTCAAAGAAATGTTTTTGCATCGTTCTGATACTTGTAAATATATTTTTGTAACATTTCATAGTTGTCTGGATCTCATTTCTGATCTGATTACTGCAGTAATACCGTAGTAAAGTTCTCAAGCAGGATCTGATCCACCTCCTCGCACACAGGCGTGGCTGCTTTCACCCAAACCAGTTCTGCTCTTGATGGGTGTGACGCCAACCTGATGAGCCTGTCCGTCGGAAAGAGTGGCTGGATTCATCTCACACACACTCAAACACAAGCTCACTGCTCCAGACGAGTGTCACCAGTGTCCTGTCTGTGGTTTTGGAGCTTGGTTTGAAGATGCCCTACAGTGTGACTCTGCCGAGTGGCTCTGGCCAGGCGACCCTAGTGAACAGCACACAGGCGGACGGGAAGACGTTTGAGCAGCTCCGCCTGGAGTGTTTGCAAAAGGGGAAGCTGTTTGAGGATCCAGATTTCCCAGCCGTAGACGACTCGCTCTTCTTCAGCCAGAGGGTCCCGGTTAACTTTGAATGGAAGAGGCCAGGGGTAAGTGACCCGCAGTATGCATGATGCTGCAAGGTGACATTTTTGACTCCTGGATAAGGTGCATACAGTAAGTAGAGTAGGATGAATTGGGTAATCTGACACACTTATTCACTTTTGAGTTACTGAAATATCAACCAGCATTTGATCACCCAAACAAATGAGACCCCGATCACATGACAAACCACCTGGATTTGATGGAGCAAGATCTCCTAGTGTAGCGGATAACCCTAAAGGATTTTTTCATTCATATAAATTGGCACTGCGGAGGGAATTGTGGGTGAATTTGAGGGGGTCTGTTGTAATCTATAAAGCATAAAGTTGACAAATGTCTAGAACCGTCAAATCTGAAGCGTTTCCTTCTCTGTGATGCTCCTCCTGTTCATGTATGGATGGATGTTAGATGAATGAATGGAAGTGGTTTTATGGTTAGTAATTAATTACTAATGGTTTATACACATTCCAAAAACATTAACATTGTTTTTGACCTTTATGGCACACGACTTCTACCTTTGTGTGCAATTTGCATGTTTTAGAATGTGATTTTGGCACTTTAAAACCTGTCATGCAAGTTTGCAGAATAATTCAGGCCTTGAATCAACCTGACTGGCCGTCTTATGAACACACCAGAGCTTTATTCCCTAACATTTCACGTTCCTTTAAGTGTCGATCACAGCAGAGGTCATATTTGTGCATAAAGGACATTTATGAAGTCATGAAGCCACTTGAGACTGATGACATGCAGCAGGTCAGGAATGCCGATGGAATTTTGGCATGCATGGAATGCATTGTTTATTTAGTCTTGAGCGATTGAATGGAAAGTGGATGTAGGTTTTATTTAGTTGGAAATAGACTACTGGGTTGAGTTTAAGAACAGGTTGACAGTAGTTGTGAAAAATGATCTAAGATGCTCCACACCCCTCCATCACGCTTGTAAAACTTTAAGGACCTCTGAATGAAACTACAACTGCATTTCATTCCAGGGCGTTCCTGCAGAGCGACCTTAGATATGCAGTGTGTGAAGAGTGTGGGCTTGCATTAGAATACGAACACACCTCACGCAGGCATCACGGGCGTTCACACATCTCTCTCGGTCTCTAATCAAACACTTCATTAGATCTACAGTAACGGCAGATCATGTGATGTGTTGTATCTTCTGGAAATGTCTGTAAAAATAGTAAAAACTGAAAATACTGTTGTATAAACAACCTACAGTATCCAGCTCTTCTGTCATTATTGCATTCAGAACATTTCTTTTAAAGGGGTCATCCGATGCTACATGCACTTTTACAAGCTGTTTGAACTGAAATGTGTGTTGGCAGTGTGTGTTCACAACCACCCTATAATAAAAATCCACCCAGCGTTTTTTTTTAATCTACTAAAATCTTTACCCCTTTCTCAAATCGAGCCGATCTCAGATGCCTGTCTGTGTGACGTCACAAAGACAGGCCCCTCCCACGATAGTTTGATTGACAG
>NW_015627539.1:591112-624790 GCF_001515625.1 Sinocyclocheilus rhinocerous
TTAAGACCCTAAAGAATCATATCAACTTGTTGAAAATGGGCATCGGATGACCCCTTTAAATGGATGGATGGATGGGGTCGCCGTGATTTTGCCAAGTAAGACATGTTCCTGGATCAACATCTTTTGTTGATCCTGGATCAGCATTACTGTCCAAAAATATAGACTAAACCCAATCCCTACCCCTAAACCTAACCCTACCCATAATTTATTCCTAAAATCAGTGTGAAATGATAGCTGATTAACAAGGGTGTAGAAGCACCTAACCCTGATCGTAAGCCTAAAACAGATATTTCCTGAAAAGTTATCTCTCAATTCTGATTGGTTAATTGGAATGTTGTTCCAGGATCAACAAGGATGTTGATCCAGGAACATGTTGTACTTGGTGAAATCACGGTCACCGATGGATAGATAGCATGACAGGTGGATGTTATTTGATCAATTGATATTTCTTTTCTCCGATCTCTTCAAATTCAGCAAATCTGCGAGATGGATGATAGATAGAGGGATGGCTTAACGGATGGATGTTATTTGATTTGAACGACTGATATTTTTCCCTGATTTCAAATTCAGGAAGTCTGCAAAGACCCAAAATTCATCACAGGAGGAGCCACCAGGACAGACATCTGTCAGGGGCAGCTGGGTATGTTTTCCTGTCGTTTCAGATTACTCAAATGTTTTATGACAAAATGAAACCCTAATTTGAGCAAAACACTTCTAATGACCAAAGAATAAAATAATGGATCAGTGTTGGGGAAGGTTACTTCTAAAAGTGATGCATTACAATATTGCATTACTCCATGAAAAAGTAGCTAATTGCATTACTTTATATGGAAAGTAATACAATACATTACATTACTTTTGCATTACTTTTTGTCACCTGGGCTGGGCTCGCTTAATTGGTTTTTAATAACAAAAACCCCAAAAGTTATATTTTTGGCAACTTTAAGGGCCCTTTCACACCAAAAGTGAAATTAATACGCTTCAGGCTGAATGATGTGCCTCTGCACTTCACTCACGATTGAAGAGAAGTGTCAGTGAATAAATGGGAGAACAAAGTAATTTGTGTTACTTATTTAAAAAAGCAATTCTGATATTTTGTTGTAAATGTAAAAGTAATGCATTATTTTACTAGTTACTTGGAAAAGTAATCTGATTACATAACTTGCGTTACTTATAATGCATTACCATCAACACTGTGATGCATTAACCCTGATCATATTATGATCTCCATTCATATTGCCCTTCGTGTACGGCCACACAGGAGACTGCTGGTTGTTGGCAGCAATTGCCTCCCTGACCCTCCATGAGGACACACTAAAGCGGGTCGTACCACACGACCAGGACTTTGATCGCGGCTATGCTGGAATCTTCCATTTCCAGGTGAGTCCCTCTCTGTGAACTCTCTCTCTGCAGTTTCCCAATGACCTCGAACCCTAACCAAACTCACCTTGTTGTGCAGTTCTGGCAGCATAATAAATGGATGGATGTGGTGGTGGACGACCGACTCCCATGTGTGAGGAGCAACCTGGTGTTCGTCCACTCCGCTGACAATACTGAGTTCTGGAGTGCACTTCTGGAGAAGGCCTATGCCAAGTATGCACTTGAGTTTACAAAACAAGATACGCCTTGACGTCTTGTCATATCTAGCTTTGAGGCGTCAAACCTGTTTGTGTAAGTCATCTCCTGTGCTTCTCTCTCAGGCTGAACGGCAGCTATGAATCCCTGAAAGGAGGAAGCACCATGGAGGCCATGGAGGACTTCACGGGCGGCGTGGGCGAGATGTACGAGACGAAGAACGCCCCCACAAACCTCTTCCTCATCCTCAAGAAAGCCGTGGAGAGAGGATCAATGCTCGGCTGCTCCATTGATGTAAGCGAAGCTTTGTTGGATTCAAAGTGAGATCAGTAGCCGTTCCTAAATTCCAGATGTTTGTGTTTTCGTATCATTAGATCACAAGTTCTGCTGAATCTGAAGCACAAACCACTACTGGTCTGGTTAAAGGCCACGCTTATTCCATCACTGGAGTGGAGGAGGTAACCACAGCATTTTCATCTCTTTTTTTTTACAGATTCACTCTTTATTTTCTCTTCATTATCTCTTACGTCTTGTCTTGTCTCCTCAGGTCAACTACAGAGGATCAAAGGTCCAGCTGATTCGTGTTCGTAACCCCTGGGGTCAGGTGGAGTGGAACGGACCCTGGAGCGACAAGTAAGCGTCCACTAATGGTGACACTTAAATGAAGTCCATTAGTTAAATATGATCAAAAACTCATAATAGTAGTCAGTAAGAAACATCATACAGATGTTGTATAATTACCTATGTTTCCAACCAATTATTTTTTATGTGATTTCTGGGATATTGCATGAAATAAGTTGAAAATGCACATAAACTCAATTGAGGCGGCTAACGTTTTCATTCAATAAGAAAACATGCACATAAACTATGATGGAAACTCATTTACCAAATGAATTCATGGATGCATGAACTACATGAACTTATGTTGCCTCAACAGATTGTGTATTTAAAATGATTTGGTTTAATTGCCTCACAGAACTCATATTGTGTTCCCAAACATCAAGCATCCACCCAAAATGCAAGATAACATAACAGCATTTGTTATTGCATTTTGTCTGTGCGCTCTGGGGTGCAAATCATTTATTATGTAGGAAAAAAGAGCCACAGGCTTCCCCAGTTGCAGCAATTTTTTATTATTTCATTACTGATACTCTTGTGTTCTTTCTTTAAATCTTGTTTTTCAGTTCCAGGGAATGGAACACTATTGACAGTTCAGAGAAGACACGACTGCTGCACAACTCTCTGGATGACGGCGAGTTCTGGTATGTATGACATGGCCCCCATAGTGCTAAGTCTGAATGATGGTACAGTTAACATTGCAGTCTTAGAGGAACGAAAGTGTTCAGGGAGGAGTGTATGTTATGTTATGCGAGTGTATAAAGTATGTTATGAAGGGCTTTGAAAGTTAACAGAAGAAGTTCATATCAGGTTGATTGCTCTTAAAGAATGGCTTTCACATGAGAGCCAGGATGATCTGACTCTGCGAGCTCATTCAGATGTGTGGTGTGAACTAACATGACTTGCTGTGTTGCAGGATGGAGTTCGGGGACTTCAAAGCCAACTATGACAAAATCGAGATCTGTAACCTGACCGCAGATTCTCTGTCGGACGACGTTAGGAAGAAGTGGGAAGTGAATCTGTTTGAGGGCAACTGGATCAGGGGCTCCACTGCTGGCGGCTGCAGGAACTACATCGGTCAGTGTCGCGTAGCAAACCCCGCATAGATTTCATCATAAAAGTTTGCATGCTAATCCATGCTATCGTTTATACATGAGGCCCAGAAATTTGACTATTTACAGTTGCTTAGACCTGTATTCGTGTTCCTCTTGATCTCAATTTTCCCTTCTCAGACACATTCTGGACAAACCCGCAGTTTAAGCTTCGTCTGGACCATCCTGATGATGGTGACAAGCTGTGCAGCGTCATCGTGGCCCTGTTGCAGAAGAACCGCCGTCGGCTCAGGAAAGAGGGGCTTGACATGGAGACCATTGGCTTTGCCATTTACGAGGTGAGGGAGATGTAATACTGTGTTGGAAGATGGGTTTGAAGAACTTCATGTAGTAGTGCCTCTCGCTCCACTGAAGTCTGACCTGCTCACTTACTGTACCCTTAGGCTCCTGATGATCAAGATCACCAGGGGAAGGATTTTTTCCGTTACAACGGCTCTAAAGTGCGGAGCCGCTCTTACGTCAACATGAGGGAGGTGTCCGAGCGCTTCAGACTGCCGCCGGGAAACTACCTGCTGGTGCCCACCACCTTCCAGCCGCACCACGAGGCTGATTTCCTAATCCGGATCTTCTCAGAGAACAAAGCTGGAGCCATGTAAGTCCATGCAAATACTCTTCAGTGTTATCAGCCAGATTTTAAAGCAATTTTCAGCCCAAAATAAAAGTTGTCATTATTTACTCACATTTACTCATGTCTTTCAAAACTCATATGCTGTTATTTTTTCTATGATTACAAAAGGAGAAATTTTGAATAGCGAACATGTTGATGCAGCTCCAAAAAACACAAAAATGCACCAATTAAATAGTACGAAAGTAGTTTATATGACTCATATCATTATATTGCACTGTAAGTCATATAACTTTTTATATAACAGTGCGATAGGCGTTATTCACAAAATAATCTTAGTGTGTGCATGTGTGTATGCATTTCACTGGCATTCCATTAAATATATAATCATAAACATATTATAACTATAGTGAACTATTCATTTATCAATACATGTTTTTGCTTCAGTGCATTTTGGAAACACATTTCCATAAAAAAACAAAAACTAAAATGTATTATGAGTCAGATGGTGGTCAGTGAAGTAGTTCCTTTAAGTACACTCAACTGAATACTCATTATATCCCGTAGATTTATTTTTGCACCAAATAACTGTACAATGTAATGTGTTTTGTGTTTGCAGTGAGATGGGAAACACCATTAAAGCAGATCTGCCAGAGGTGAGTTGGTTCATTTATAGTCTCGCTGGGAGCTGGGAAAGACTCGTTTACTGGACATAAACAGTTCGACATACACTGATGTTGTATGCTAAAAGTGTGTGCGCATGTGTGTTTCTGTTTGATTTGTGAAGCCACCGAAGCCAAACCCACCTGAGGAGGAGACCGATGAGGAGAAGGGCCTGAGGAGACTGTTTGAACAGATCGCCGGATCGGTAAGAAACTAAAACTCCAGTCAACCGTTTACTGCTGGGTTTCCCAAAGCGAACTGCAGGGTGTTGATAAAAAGCTGATGACAAACTAACAATTAATCACTGTATGCTAAAAGTGTGTGCGCATGTGTGTTTCTGTTTGATTTGCGAAGCCACCGAAGCCAAACCCACCTGAGGAGGAGACAGATGAGGAGAAGGGCCTGAGGAGACTGTTTGAACAGATCGCCGGATCGGTAAGAAACTAAAACTCCAGTCAACCGTTTACTGCTGGGTTTCCCAAAGCGAACTGCAGGGTGTTGATAAAAAGCTGATGACAAACTAACAATTAATCAAATCCTAAAAATGTGACATTAAAGTAAACAATTAATTTTAAAATAAAAACAATCAAGATATAAAAAATATGGGGTTCCATTTGTGCCAAAAATGAGTCGACTGCTTTGTGCTATACATTTGTCTTTGTCTACAGTCATTGCCTAATCGTTCAGGTAAATCAGTATATGTTGACGTGTATGTTGTCTGTTGACATCGTCTTAATTTGTCGTCCTGCTATCTTTTTCTCTGTTGTTTTTACTGTCATCCTTACTGTCGTTTTGTTCTCTCGTCCTAATGTCGTGATGACAGAACAAGACGACATTAGGACGACAGAATAAGATGACAGTAAGGATGACAGAACAGGACAACAGAATAAGATGACAGAACAAAACGACAATAAGGACAACAGTAAAAAGATTAAGACTACGTCAACAGACAACATATCAACATATACTGACTTACCTGAACAATTAGGCAATGACTGTAGACAAAGACAAATGTATAGTACAAAGCATTCGACTAATTTTTGGCACAAATAGAACCCCATTAAAAAGCTTATTTGTCTCATCTTATTCGTTTACCTGCATGTCATGTGACTATTAACCGACATTATAGCAAATATGCAATCATGCGAGTGTATTATTAAATGATTGAAATATTAACTTAAATCTTAGGGGGGGCACTTTAAGTAAATATTTTAGGTCAAATGATTAATATAATTAAAAAAATATATAAAAGCAATTTAAAAAACGTATTTTGTTTGTTTACCTGCACGTCATGTGACCATTAACTGACACTAGAGAGCCATGAACATAGAATGTGTTATTAAATTATTAAAACATTAACAAAGGAGTTAGGCTGGGAAAATGTTTGGGAATCCCAAAACAGACCGAGCACGCCCTCATCTGGTGTAATTGTGAATTACTGTATATTTTACACTGTTCCCTATGTCTCTATGTAGGATAAAGCCATCAGCGCCAGAGAACTGCAGCATGTGCTGAACAATGTTCTGAGCAGAAGTGAGTCTGTCACCGTTTTCAAGCATTTTAATCCAAAACCAGAAATACCATAAAAAGCCAACATGCAACTGTCTCTCTGCAGGGAAAGAGGTGAAGTTTGATGGTTTGACCCTCAATACCTGCCACAGCATCATCAACCTGATGGATGTATCCTCTCAGCGGCCGTCCATGTGTTATTAGTTTAAACTAACCCACTTCTGCCTCAGGTTTAATTACAAAATCGAACATTAAACCCTATGATGTGTGAGTTTTACATCTTTGATACATGAGTATTATTGTTGCTGAGTTTTCCTGAACCGAGTGCAGGTGGATAACACCGGAATGCTGGAATTCGAGGAGTTCAAAGTCTTCTGGGAAAAGCTGAAGAAATGGATCGTAAGTTACAGACTCATACATTTACTTGTTAGCTTGTCATCAATGACCATCTTCCAGAATATCACCATATTTCTCAGAATGAAACTTCCGCAGAGAAACTGTAAAGTTGTGTCGTGTGCTGTTGTAGATGCTGTTCCTGTCTTACGATACGGACCGCTCTGGACGCATGTCATCCTACGAGCTGCGCAGTGCTCTTAATGCTGCAGGTAAACACAGTGAATCATTACAGTGCAATTTAAACACAATAATTTAGAAATCAGTGTTTTTTCTGACCTTGTTTGTGTTTTCTTTATTCAGGCATGAATCTGAACAATAAGATTTTGCAGTTGCTGGGTCTGCGGTTTGCAGATGAAAATTTTGACATTGATTTTGATGATTACCTGACATGCATCGTGCGTCTGGAGAACATGTTCAGTACGTTATGACAATGCATTAACTAAAAGTCTTAGATTATCTCTACGTTTGAGTTGGACTGCAGTGATTTTTTAAATTTGATTTATTATTAATATTCAGAACGTTCCAAAACGTGTGGAGTGTAAATAAAACCTGGCATTTAAATCTGGATTTTGACTTATGTTACAGGAGTTTTCCAGGCCTTAGATAGTCAAAAGAAAGGAGTGATCAGTCTGAACATGATGCAGGTAAAACATCTTTTTCTTTTTTTACCTATTTGTAAATGTAAAGAAAGCATTATTTATTTATTTATTTATTTGCAATACATGAACTACAACAGTTGCCCAATTTGTTAAAAATGTAAACTAGTTCTTAGTAGTTTCCTTATTTAACAACTTTAGGCAACATTTTAAGGCACATATTGCTTTCAAAATTCATGTTTCATGCATTTTGAGCTGCTTTCATATGTTTTAGTAAGTAGTGTTACTCCTTTTAATAATTCTGACATGTCAAAGTTATAAACAAATCTTCATTTCTTCACAGTTCCTGATGTTGTCCATGAACATATGAGGATTCAACAAAATCCAGCTGGAACAATGTGTCAGCTGTGCCACTGAACACGCTGAACAGTTTTTACACACGCTTTTGTTTGTTTGTTTGTGGGGTCTTTCCCATTGCTACTGACTACAGATTTACCTGAAAGGTTTTCTATGATTATGTTGTGAAAAAATTCTCCAGTGTTGTGTTCTTGATGGCACGTTTACTGTTATTTTTCTGTGATTTGAGGCATATTCACGCTTTATGGATGTTGCAAGGATTTGTAATAATTGCAAGATGTATTATTCACAGAGCTGCTAAACCGCCAAGTTTTCATCTCGAAAGGTGCATGCATAAATGAACAAAATCAGGAATATAAATGAATAAAAATGACAATCAAGAACTGCGGCTATTGTTATTGAGAAGCTGTAATAGTGTTTGTTTGTTTGTGGGGTCTTTCCCATTGCTACTGACTACAGATACAGACTACAGTTTCTATGATTATGTTGTGAAAAAATTCTCCAGTGTTGTGTTCTTGATGGCACGTTTACTGTTATTTTTCTGTGATTTGAGGCATATTCACGCTTTATGGATGTTGCAAGGATTTGTAATAATTGCAAGATGTATTATTCACAGAGCTGCTAAACCGCCAAGTTTTCATCTCGAAAGGTGCATGCATAAATGAACAAAATCAGGAATATAAATGAATAAAAATGACAATCAAGAACTGCGGCTATTGTTATTGAGAAGCTGTAATAGAGCGTCCAATTACTGAAATATGTTTAATAAAAAAAATCTTTGTTTAATATTAAACCAGGTCCACGCATTTTGTCAGTGATTCATCACCAGGAAAAATAAATAAATAAATAAAATGAACTAATGGGCAGCGTATTACTGGTTAATTAAATTAAATATTTTCAACAAATCAAGCAAGCAAATAAATGAATTAACAAAAATGAAGCATACCATATCAGCGTACATACAATATAAAGGGGTACAATTTTACATTAAAACTAACAAAAGATTTTCTTTCTTTTCTTTATATATTTAAATTTAAATGTTAAGTGTTTTTTTTTCTTAATCTGAATTCATATATAACTATATATATATATATATTAGTTATAGACCCATTATATTTATATATTTACCTTATTGTTACATTCTGTCTGACCTAAGATGACCAAATAAAAGCAAAAAAACAAACAAAAAACAACTAACAAACGAAGACTTAAAGAGAACAAATTCTAAAGCCATAAAAAATATTGAAAAAATATTTGCATAAAACAACCGGCACTGAAACAGCAACAATAAGAACACTCAAACATATAGGTAAAAAAATACTTAATTAAAAGTAAAGAAAAGCTAATGTAATGTATGTTAGAATATAAAAGTGAACCATATAATTTCTCAGAAATGTAGAATTTGTAGGGTAGCGTCTTAACGTCATCATCAGTACGTCACGTCCCTCGTTTAGACTAAACCAAAACTGATTCAGGGGTGTTTCTACAACTACAACGGTCGCGCCTGGTAGCGCTGTCATTTATTCGATCGCTTCAGTATATAATTTCAAATCATATATATACAAATCGTAAATAGCACTATATATAAATAATAACATGTTGTTTATAACAGATTTTTAAGCCTGGACTATCGCTCCTCCTTCAGTCAGTCGGGATGGTATAGTCCAAAAAATGGCCGCTGTTGTCCATGCGTTTCGAGCTGACAGTAGAGTTTCTATTTGATTCTTCGTTGTTCACTTTTCATAACATTGATACTATTAAAGTCACTTCATTCCTGTAATACAAACGTTTGGATAATACATTAACTCGTAAGAATGGTGAGTAACTTCAGTCTTGTTTACATATTTAGCTGTCAGGCTAGTGAATCTAGTAAGTGTGTAAATCACATGTTACACAGTTGGTTATTAAATAACTTTGTCATTTAAACACGAAATTCAATGCCTGTGTTCTAAAATAGACTTGTTTCAGTCAAGATTTATGCTTTAGTTTTGTGTTACGTTTTAATAAGGCAGCAAGCAGTCTTATTGTAATATTGAATGTGTTTATTGTAAAACATTTGGCCCAAACACACAAAGGTGAAATAAAATGAACCCAGAAGTGACTAAAATGATCCTGCGGTCACAGAATATGACAGTTTTGTGTGTTGGCGCATTATCGTTGTGATCTGTCCGTCTCCAGCCTCACAGAAAGAAGAAAGCCTTCATCAGTAAGGAGAACGCAGTGTCCTTCCACCTGGTGCACAGAAGTCAGAAAGACCCGCTCGCTGCAGACGAGACAGCACCTCAGCATGTCCTTCTGCCCGCTGCCAAGGTAAAACAAACACACCAAACAGGTTCTGTAGTGTTACGCGGTACGCATAACACTCAAATATCACCCCTGACCGTGTCACTGAAGTTGGCATTTGTTCCTGCAGGTGGAGGTGGAGAAGAGGAAGGAGGAACAGCGCAACTTCGGAGTGTTTTTTGATGACGACTACAATTACCTGCAGCACCTGAGAGAGGCACCCCAGCCCGCAGAGCTGGTCTCTGCTCCTCGCTTACGCAGAGACGCACGACCAAAACCTGCAGAGGACGAAGAGGACGCCAACGTCCCTGTAAGGCCAGCAGCTCCCCCATGCAGCCTTTAGGTCTCCATAAATGACAATTATATATTCTGCACACGTGACACTGATTGTGTAATTTGTAAAATGTATACTGCACCAGAATAGTCCACACAAAAATGAAAAGACTCGTGTCTTATTAAACCTGCGTGACTTTATTTTTCTGTGGAACACTGCACAGAAAGATCACCTCACCTTGTTACACTTCTGTTAGTCCTGGTCAAAAATGACCGGCCTACAGAAATAATAAATTATCACCAAATATTGGATATTGATTTTATCAACTTATTTTCTTTAAATTACTCAAGAATTTATTGATCGTAGGCCTGAGCTTATGCATCTTATGCACCATTTTTGAGATAATATTGCCAAAATTATCAACAACAAATGCTTTTTTCAATCAAAAACCGAGGTGCATAAGCTCAGATCGATAAGGGCTACGATCAGTCAATTTCAAAACAAAATACAAAACCTGTGCTAATTGAAAGAAAACAAGTTGACAGAAAGATTGATTCCAAAATTTGGTGGTAATATAACATAACGAGATGATTGATAAGCTGTTTTTAAAAGGCCAGACAAAAACACCAAATTAGGTAAAGGATTTTCAGCACGGGTTAATTCTTTCGTGTTGACATATTTCCAATGAAAACATGAAATTGGGGAAGTTCTTATTAATAGCCATCAGCTTTTAGTTTACATCACAGCTGTGAATCAGGTTTTGTTACTTGCTAATTCAAATCAAAAGTAGGAGATATTAGGGAACAAAAATGTGTACACATCCCTGATTTCGTCAATATTTTGGTCCATTTTCCATGACACGAAAGATTTGAAATGTTAAATGTGTTATTAGATAACCTTGTGGTTATTTTTACTAAAAACATGCGTGCAGCTAGAGTGAGGGTGACAACAAACAGCATTATGGTCCGGTTGCGTCTCCTGCAGTTAATAAGCATCGTTCCGCTTGTGTTTTGATGACATGCTGATGTTTATGTTGATGTTTGTCATACATGCAGACGGCCTCCATCAAACTGCCCTCGTCTGTGTTCGCGTCTGAGTTTGAAGAGGAAGTGGGTTTATTAAACAAAGCAGCTCCTGTTTCAGGTGAGATCAGAACCAGTCCTGCTCATGTGTCTGCGTTCACAAACCTGCAGAGCAAACATTTACTTTATTTCAGATCATACCTCATTGGCTGTCTTGATTCATTGGTCGATTCAAGAAGAAAACCAAAAAAAACACTAGCTTTCTATTTTTTCTATTCTATCTACTTGTTTTTCTTTGTGTGTGTGTGTATAATATATATATATATATATATATATATACAGTGGGTACGGACGGAAAGTATTCAGACCCCCTTAAATTTTTCACTCTTTGTTATATTGCAGCCATTTGCTAAAATCATTTAAGTTAATTTTTTTTCCTTTGCACAACAATTAATGGAACATTGACCACTGTATAGGCCTATCATGTATGAGGTCTATGCAATGTATTAAAAAAATTATATACATATTTTATATATATATTTGGTGGTCACACCAGATACTGACTGGTTTTTGGACCCCCCCGGACCCCCCAATACAGTAAAACTGCACATTTTAGAGTGGCCTTTTATTGTGGCCAGCCTAAGGCGCACCTGTGCAATAATCATGCTGTCTAATCAGCGTCTTGATATGCCACACCTGTGAGGTGGATGGATTATCTCGGCAAAGGAGAAGTGCTCACTAACACAGATTTAGACAGATTTGTGAACAATATTTGAGAGAAATAGGCCTTTTGTGTACATAGAAAAAGTCTTAGATCTTTGAGTTCAGCTCATGAAAAATGGGGGCAAAAACAAAAGTGTTGCGTTTATAATTTTGTTCAGTGTATATACACCTTGCTACGTGTACTGCGTTAGGCTAACCGAGACTTGTCATTTGCACTTATATATTGTTGCTCTTTTGTTAGTTTCGATTGCTTCTATTGTCCTCATTTGTAAGTCGCTTTGGATAAAAGCGTCTGCTAAATGTAATGTAAATGTAAAATAAGGCCTCAGACAGGGATGGGTCATGTTTTATTATTTTTTTTAATACTATACAGTTCAAAAGTTTGGGTTCAATAAGATTTATGGTGTTGTTGTTTTTTATTTAATATTTTTGTTCATCAAGGATGCAATAAATCAATTAAAAGTGTCCATAAAGGCATTTAAATTTTCTGTAAATTTTTTTTTTTACTTTGTGACAAAAATATCACTGTTTTCACAAAAATATGAAGCAGCACAACTGTTTTCAACACTTATAATGATAAGAGCAGCCAATCAGTATGTTAGAGTGATTTCTGAAGGATCATGTGACACTGAAGACTGGAGTAATGATGCTGAAAATTCAGCTTTGCATCACAGGAATAAATTACTTTTTAACATATATATTGATAAGTGGCAAAGCCAAACAATAGTAAATGGTAATGTGACCTTGATTTACAAAAAGAAAAAAAATATATATATATATTTTCATAAAAAAAGATTAAGCAAAAGGTTTGTAGTCAAAGAAACTGCCAAATGCAAATGTAGTTTTGCGTCTTGCTTTCCAGGGCCGCGGTTGGATATGGATCCTGACATTGTCGCTGCGCTGGATGAGGACTTTGATTTCGACGACCCAGAGAACATGCTGGAAGATGACTTCATCATCAAAGCCAATGACGTCATGGGGTAAAACTGACAAATGACAACATTACCATGAGCCTGATAGCTTGTCGATGGTTGGATAAGTTGGATGTAAATTAAGTGAGTTAACCAGTGGGATGAATGCTTGAATCTGCATAACCCCGCCCACATTTCCTTTTGGTTTTTGACCTCAGTGGTGATGATGATGATGATGAATGGGAGGACACGGATGAGGACGATGATGAAGACGAGGAGCAAGATTGTGATTCAGAAGGTGGTCTGTCAGAGGATGAGGAAGGTGGCCGGAGAGAGTTCATGTTTGCCGACTGTGAGACGAAGAGTCGTTTCACAGAGTATTCGCTCACGTCTTCCGTCATGAGGAGGAACGAGCAGCTCACGCTCCTGGACGACCGCTTCGAGAAGGTCAGCCAGCAGGTCTTCCACACACATAATGATGAACATTATTGCCTGTTCACATTGAGCACAAATTAATCTTTAACTACAACACAGCAACATTTGTTTCTTTTCTGAAATGTTTACAATTCGCCACATTTAAAGTGCCACAGCCATGCACAAATTTTAAAAATTAAAGTGTATTTTTTTCTTTGTTGTGTAGTTGCAAAAAGTCGCCAAACAATGAGATAGACACTGAAGACTGGAGTAATGATGTTGAAAATTCAGCTTTGATCACAGGAATAAATTACATTTTAATATATATTACAATAGAAAACAGTTGTTTTTTCAGGGTTTGAATTTAACGTTTTCACTCACCAGCTAATTTGGCCAATACATTTTTAAGTTATCAGCCATTCATAACTTCTACTAGCCAAAAAATAAAAAATAAACCAACAGCTTGTGGTTGTCCACACTGGATGTGACAAAGCAGGTGTTGCAGATCACTTATTATTTCTTCAATGCAAAGGAAACCAGCGCGCCGTTATTTGTCGGGTATGTTCAAGTCAGCTAGATATGCGCAGATGCTGCTCAATTAGGCTGTATTTAATATATCATGATGACTCACAAGTTCAGTACTTGTGCTAAATCTGCACAGATTTGGCTTAAATGAATTTGCACAAGAAATTAATGTGTGAACATAATTTCCGAAAAGTAACCCACCAAATTGGCTAGTGATTTGACAGCGTTACCTGCCACAGCTGATTTTTACCCGCATTTGGCGGGTGTTCATTTCAAACCCTGGTAATAATATTTCACAATAACACTGTTTTTACTGTATTTTTACCAACTAAATGCAACCTTGGTGAGCAGAAGAGACTTCAGTAATCAGTAATTGTCTGTTTGTTGAATAGTTTTACGAGCAGTTTGACGATGACGAGATCGGCGCGCTGGATAACGCAGAGCTGGAGGGCTACATCGAACCGGACAGCAAGCGACTGGAGGAGGTCATCAAAGACTACTTCATACAGAAAGAGAAAGAGTGAGTGTGTGCGACTGTCATGGATCTGTGTGTGTGTGTGTGTGTGTGTGTGTGTGTGTGTGTGAGAGATCACAGCAGAAGAGCTCATCACTTTGTGTGTGTGTAGATGTCAGAAACCAGATCAGCTGGGTCCTGCAGAGCTGCCAGACTGGAGTAATGATGTTGAAAATTCAGCTTTGATCACAGGAATAAATTACATTTTAATATATATTACAATAGAAAACAGTTGTTTTTTCAGGGTTTGAATTTAACGTTTTCACTCACCAGCTAATTTGGCCAATACATTTTTAAGTTATCAGCCATTCATAACTTCTACTAGCCAAAAAATAAAAAATAAACCAACAGCTTGTGGTTGTCCACACTGGATGTGACAAAGCAGGTGTTGCAGATCACTTATTATTTCTTCAATGCAAAGGAAACCAGCGCGCCGTTATTTGTCGGGTATGTTCAAGTCAGCTAGATATGCGCAGATGCTGCTCAATTAGGCTGTATTTAATATATCATGATGACTCACAAGTTCAGTACTTGTGCTAAATCTGCACAGATTTGGCTTAAATGAATTTGCACAAGAAATTAATGTGTGAACATAATTTCCGAAAAGTAACCCACCAAATTGGCTAGTGATTTGACAGCGTTACCTGCCACAGCTGATTTTTACCCGCATTTGGCGGGTGTTCATTTCAAACCCTGGTAATAATATTTCACAATAACACTGTTTTTACTGTATTTTTACCAACTAAATGCAGCCTTGGTGAGCAGAAGAGACTTCAGTAATCAGTAATTGTCTGTTTGTTGAATAGTTTTACGAGCAGTTTGACGATGACGAGATCGGCGCGCTGGATAACGCAGAGCTGGAGGGCTACATCGAACCGGACAGCAAGCGACTGGAGGAGGTCATCAAAGACTACTTCATACAGAAAGAGAAAGAGTGAGTGTGTGCGACTGTCATGGATCTGTGTGTGTGTGTGTGTGTGAGAGATCACAGCAGAAGAGCTCATCACTTTGTGTGTGTGTAGATGTCAGAAACCAGATCAGCTGGGTCCTGCAGAGCTGCCCTCTGTGAAAGAGGAAGACGAAGAAGAGGATGATGACGAAGAGGTGGAGATTGAGACGATGGTCATTGAGCCGCCTACAGAGCACTGGGACTGTGAGACCATCATCAGTGAGTCTGGATCCATAGAGTTTCTGAAGGACGACGTGACACTGAAGACTGGAGTCATGATGCTGAAAATTCAGCTTTAATTACAGGAATAAATTACATTTTACAATATATTCAAGTTCTTTAATATGCAGTTATATACAGTTATCTAAAAAATGTACACTGTACAATGTACACAATATATTGATAATAAATCAGCATATTAGAATGAAAAAAAAAATTTATATGTGTGTGTGTACAGGGTGTGATTTGTGTGTATATATTGCGTATATATATATATATGGAAAATTATATTTGTATCACAATATCTTATGTATTTCTACATATTAAAAGGATATTGCAGTCTGCTTTGAAAACCCAAGTATCAAAATTATAACGTTTTGAGGACTTTCTGGTTATTCTTATCATAATCATTTTCATCTTTCTCTCCCAGGTACATACTCCAACCTCTACAACCGGCCCAAACTGATCCAGGACCCCCCAAAGGTGAAGAAACCTGCCTTGCATGCTTCATATTTAATCAATTGTTCACTCCTTTTATTAGACAGATAAAGAAGGAAAGGGACTGATCAGATTCACTGCGAGTTAAATTTCCAATTCAAATCCACGTCCATTGTGCATGCCGTTTTCCATTTCAGAGGTCATTAGAGGAGAACATGTTTGTTCATAAGGATGGATGGGGTTACATAAGCGTTATTAGAGCTTAAAAACACAAACACCAAGAGGTGTGGCCCATAGTGCAAACCGTACAGCATGGTGCTTGCAACACCAAGGCTATGGGTTTGAATCCTGCATGAACTGATATTATCTATCTAGATCTTAAATGCAAAGCAAGTTTCTTTGGATGAAAGCAACTGCCAGATGCATAATGTAAACATGTGTTTGCAGATCCGAGTGTCCGATAAGACAGGGATTCCTCTGGACGTCCTGCCGAAACGAGGCCTGACGGCCAAACAGGTGGAGAGGATGGAGAGGATCAACGACTCGGACCTGCCCAGAGCCTCCACACAGCCCCGCTCACGGGACGAGAGCGCAGAGGAGAGGAGAGCCAGGAAACAGACCATCAAGACGGAGAGGAAGGTGTGTACGGCCGCGGCGCCTCCAGATGGCAGTGTTTCGTTTGTCTCATCTGATGCGTCATGCTGGAAATAATATTACATATTAATCTAGCACACTTTATGTTGTGATTATCTACCTGTTATCTTGGCGTTATGGCCTGCCAGACATCAGCTAGTTGAGAAGTGTGTTGGCACTTCAAGTTGCCAGACTTGGGATTTCTTTGCTTATTTTATAATAAAATGAGAAAACAAATCTCACATTGGAAGAGGAAGTTGGCTCCGTATTAACCACTTGGCAGTATAACTACCTAAAAAGCACCTTTATTTTCATTCATTGTTGCTTTAGGAGAGGAGGTCAGAGAAGAAAGCAAACAAACTGGCGTTCAAACAGGAGAAGCAGATGCAGGAGAAGCAGATGGTTAATTTAAGAGCAAATGTTCAGGGCCTGAAGCTCTCGTAGGACGGCCAGAGACGCTCCAGAGACTGTTTCCAACACCAGCGGAGACTACAGGACCTCACTGAAGACACGTCAGCTCACGGGTTACACTGTCGCAGCACATGATGGCATCATTTTCCTTACCAGAACTTCCATGTTTGTTTGACTCATACAGCGAGTATTGCCATGTGTTGTCATAGACATCATAACAAATGGAATCTACAGAAACTGTTCCATTTACGTTTGAAGGTAAACAGTCAACAGGAGTTCATTTCTTAATGACTCGGCAGTTTTTGTTTTTTTTTGTACGAAATGTAATTCAACATTTTAGCATATTCAAAGGTTTTCAATCAGTTATATAAAAAAAACAACAACAATACAAGTACTATTTTTCCATAGAATCCCAGTCCGGTTTTAATAAAAACACAATATTGAAAAAAAAAAAAATCAAATGTTTTTTACAAGTGGCACAATATAACTTAATGCAAACTATCAGCTGCCTGTTGCTAGATAGGATGGCTTTATAAAGTGGCTTGTCAGTTCATCATGATGAAAATCTCTTGTCATCTCCCATCATTATGTATTGTGTATAAATGCCATTCACAGGATTGAACAATAAACAACTTTGGCCTCAAAAGTTCCTGTTTTCATCATGGAGTGAGCATGTTGAAGATCTGCTACATGACCACGCTCTAATGTGTTCACGTCGTGTCAGAATTACAGCGAGTGTGAGTTTGAGTTGACGAAAATGTTCACATCTTTGTTGGAAATTGTTATTGCAAGCTGGAAGTGTTTTATAAAAGCTCTGGCATCATACAAAAACAACCAAACCGACAGTGTCTTTAAAAGATGTTTAGTAGCAACTTAAACGCACTACTGTTCAAAGGTTTTGGATCAGTGAGATTTTTTTATGTATTTGAAAAAAGTCTCTTCTGCTCACCAAGGCTGCATTTATTTGATCAAAAATAAAAACAGTAATATTGTGAAATATTACAAATTGAAAATAACTGTTTCCTGTTTGATTACATTTTAAAATGTAATTTATTTCTGTGATCAAAGCTGAATTTTCAGCATCATTACTCCAGTCTTCAGTGTCACATGATCCTGATGAGACGTACGAAAACGCAGCATAATGGCTTAAAGTCACATGACCTGAGCAGCGCTTGTAAAAGATGTTGTACAACTTTGTTCAAAGGCCACAAGATAAGACTCTTGTCTGTCCGCATAGAAGATAAAACTACAGTATGTAGCAAAATATAAGTTGTAATGAACAAATAATGCTCAAAATAGGAATAAAACAATTCCCTGAACTAGTGTAAGAGGAGTTTTTCAAATAAAAGGAGTGCCGTGATGAAGACAAACGGCAAACACGTTTTTCCATTGTGTCACGAACTGGAAAACCTGGGGGAATTCCATTCATGATGCATGTGAGGGCTTGTATTTGTACAAAGAGTCCCATCCCATGTCATGTTCCCGAAACACATCCAGGCGACAGGTACGGGGAATTTGCTGCCTTTACGGTACTTTCCTTCACTTCTAGACCTCTAAAAGCAGTTTGGGTCCGTAACTATCTACCGTATCTCCGGGACTCATCTCCTGTTTTTGTCTGGGAGCATGTGGACAGTCGTAAAAATCCGACAGGTCGCTCTGCTCATCTTCAACGAGGTCATTAGGCCCGTAGGAGCTTTTATCTTCCGAGTCGCCGCTTCCCAGATCCCTGGTATCGGACAATGGTATCAGCGTGGTTTGCTCTTTAGTGTCCTCAGCCGGTTCGATCTGCAAACATGGCTCCACATTATCCGGCACCACATTCAGTGTTTTCGACGGGTGGGATTGTGTTTCATCGAAATCCTACCAAACCAGAAAGAGACCGTTTACAGTCACCCATCTCTGTGCAGGAATGCTGCTGGGTAACACGCTCACATAAAACACACCAGGACACTTCTGACAAATTAAATGCATGGTTTGCCCAAAAACGTATGAATTTCTTTACAAAAGAACATTGAGAACCAAACAACATTTGACAATCCACTGGTGCACATTCATTCATTCATTTTATTTATTTCGGTTTAAGCCCCGGTTTCACAGACAAGGCTTAAGCCTAGTCCCAGACTAAAGTATAAATCTGAGCTGTTTTATCTGAAAGAAACTAGCACTGACAGATCTTGAAATATATCAGTGCCTTTGTTTTGTCTCAAGATGCACACCAGTAATGTTTTTTCTTAGGCATGCTTATAAAAATTACTTAAACGTCCTAATTGAACTATGGCCTAATCCTGGTTTAGTCTAAACCCTGTCTGTGAAACCGGGCCTAAGTAATTTAATTTTAGTACTTAAACTAAAAATTGTTTTGCAATTAATTATTCTTTCCGAGACAACATTTAATATCCTTTTTTATAGTTTTATTTTGTGCTTTTTCATTTGCATTTTTTTATATTGTTTATATATTTGTGTTTAGTTTTAGTTTTATTGCAGATTTAGTAATTTAAGTAGCCTACTTAAATTTGATTTTGTTTCTGTTTGTTTCCGAGACAACATTTATAATTTATACTTTTTTTTCCGTAGTTTAAGATTTTCATTTAATATTTATTTTATTACGTTTTATTTTTATTGCAGTTCTATTTTTAGTAATCATAGTACTTTAATTTTTATTTCAGCGAGCTTCCAAGGCAACATTTTTAGTTCAACCTAATTTCAAGATTTACATCTAATATTTGTTATTTAGTTTTAATGTATTTTTATTGCAGTTTATTTTTAGTAATTATAGTACGTAAACTTTTTTTTTTTTTTTTTTCAGTGAGCTACCAAGAGCATTTTAAGTTTTAGTTTTAGATTTTCCTCTAATATTTAGATTTTATTTTATTTCAGCTTAAATGACCAAAAGCAAATGTTAATCATTTTAGTTAATAACAACACTGATGGTGACTGGTTCTAAACTTTTTTTTTTTTTTTTCAGTGAGCTACCAAGAGCATTTTAAGTTTTAGTTTTAGATTTTCCTCTAATATTTAGATTTTATTTTATTTCAGCTTAAATGACCAAAAGCAAATGTTAATCATTTTAGTTAATAACAACACTGATGGTGACTGGTTCTTTTCTTTTTTAATAGTTTTCTGGAGTATTACATGGATAGTAGTCAACTTTATCCACCTTATTCTTCAATGCGGAAGTAAGCCTATGGGCGAGACTAGCGGTTGATTAGCGGCTATAGGGAAATAACGAGAAGAATAATAAAGTGCAGTAAACGGTAAAACTGTTTGCACTACAAACCAGTGTGGTCATAATTAAGATAATACATTAAAAAAGTATGGTAAGACACACTAATCTGCGATATTAAGCAGCAAAACGAGCGGTTTTGTACAGCTAAAAATAGCTGGATGCGGATGAGACCAGAAGCCAGAGCCATATTTACAAATGCTGTTGATTTTGTGAATACATATGAACATTTTGACGTGTCTTGCGTAAACAGGATTGTGCAGCATTGATGCAAGTAGACAAGTGGAGGCTAATTATAGTAAAAAAAAAAAAAAAAGAGCAAATAATTTTGCATAATGTTTTACTGGAAAAGGTCAAACAGCAACTTACAAAGAAATGCTGGAACATAGAGGGAACTTTCTTCTTCATTTCTGAGTTGCATTTCTTCGCTAACAGCATAATGACGGCAGTTATGAACAGCAGCGTTAAGACAACTCCCAGCACTGGATACACGTACACGGTGACCGGAGGATCTGGATGGAAGAATGAAAAACATCAGCAAATTACATCGTCCTCAGCTGCGCATGTATTTATTGTTGGGTTTATCATTTAATATCCCTTTATAATGCTTGGTTTCTGTTTCAGCTTGGTACCATTGAGCCCATATGTTTTCTCTCATGTATAAAAATATATAATCTGCCTTCAGTATTTTTAATGTAAACTGTGCTTTAATTTACTACCTAATATGTTAGAAGCCAAAAGTTGGGATGCACTTACAAATTCTCTATTATAACTAGCAAATACAATACATAATAAAGTCATAAAAACTACAAAATAATTGCATTTGTCTAATTCAGCTCTGTTCACCTGGATGTTGCATTTCTACTGTTATCTGCCTTGTGAAGTGAATGGAAGACTGTTTGGTTGAAATTGCACTTACAGCTTCTTATGTCTCCTGTGAAACAGCTGCTTCTGGGATTGAAAAACCTCTGTCCGATATTTCCAGTCAGAGTGACGCAGTATTCGCCTCTGTGCTCAGAAAACACAACGGACGTCTCGCATGATGTATTTTGCTTAATTTGACAGGTTTCACAGACTTCATTCATCCCCTGTGGAGAAAACAATAGTTACAACTATTTAAAAGAACAGTTCATACAAAAATAAGCATTTCGTCATTATTTATGCATTCTATTTGACTTGAGATATACTGTACACTACTGTTTAAAGATTTGGGGTCAATAAGATCTGTTTGTTAAATAAAATTAAACTGATCAAAAGTGAGGGAAAACCATAGTTTCCCCAAAAAGAGCACAGCTGTTTTCAACACTGATAATAATAAATGCTTCTTGAGCAGCAAATCAGCATATTATACTGATTTCTGAAGGATCACGTGACACTGAAGACTGGAGTAATGATGCTGAAAATTCAGCTTTGATCACAGCAATAAATTACATTTTACAATATATTCACATAGAAAACAGTTATTTGAAATAATAAAAATATTTCACTTTTTATTTTTTTGGTAATGATTTGAAAATATATAATTAGTTAAATTTGAATCTGTTCCTCAAACGGAGCGATCATATGACTTCAGAAGACTTCAGCTACTTTTATGTTGCATTTTGGTCTTTATTAAAGGGGTCATATGATGCTGCTAAAAAGAACATTATTTTGTGTATTTGGTGTAATGAAATGTGTTTATGCAGTTTAAGGTTCAAAAAACACATTATTTTCTACATACTGTACATTATTGTTTCTCCTCTATGTCCCACCTTTCTGAAACGCGTTGATTTTTACAAAGCTCATCGGTCTGAAAAAAGCGAGGTGTGCTATGGCGGCAGCAACAATACTACAGCGAGAATAAAAGTTACGCCTTCTTTCTTTGCGTGAACATTTGGGCGGCGTTATGCAAATCTTCCCACAGAGCGACGTAGACATGTGGGGGCGTGTTTAAATGAGGCGTTTTAGGAAGGTGTGGCTGACTCTTAACTTTTATAAAGAATATCTCTTTGGATTTGACACTTTAGTCTTTTCTAAATTTCTTTATGCACCAAGAGCTTGTAACACTCCAAAGAGAAAGGAAAAATTGAAATCGCATCATATGACCCCTTTAAAGCTATAAATGATTATAATATAGAAAAAGCTGCTGAAGATTCTTCAAGTGAGGGTTTTTTTGTATTTGGTTGAACTATTACTGCAAGCAGACAGGAAAGTGAAGGTTACCTCGTCTGTTTCGATACAGTATTCCAGATTATCGGTGAGGCCGCGCAGAGCCGGTGAGTTTCTGTACAGCTGAAGAGGGTTGGTGAACTGGACGTGAAGTTTGCCGTCTTTGGGAGAAAGTTTAACCTCAGGAAAATCCAAATAACCTGAACACACAATAGTACAGTTATACTGTCGGCATTTGCTATGATAGATGATATTTCCACTAAAAACACAGGCTAAACTTACACTTAATTTTGGCGGTAGCATATTCATTATAGCTGAAGTCATATGATATGGTCGAATTTGACTTCTCTCCTCCTCGCACAGCCTTCACATTAACAATGTAGCGGTTGTGTGCTGCATTGAACAGCATACTGGATATGTTTAAATTATGATTTTGTGTAAGATTAGAGCTCCTGGAACAAAAATAAGTAAACAGTAAGCTCATGATGGCAGAAAACACTTTCAAACTAAACAAGCTTATGGTTTAACAGTTTTTTTAAAGGATTCACCAGTCATTTAATCAAGATAAAATAAACATTTAGACTTGGTAGCTGTGAAAGATCAGTTTTTTATTCAGATGATTTACCTTTCACTGAAAGAATCTTTCACCTTCACTTGGAAGTAAACGTCTTGATCGAGATCAGGATATTCCCATCGAACTTCAACTCCATAGCTGTCACACTGAATAGACACGTTCGCAGGAGACGGGAGACTCACAGCTAAAAGAGAGACAGAATCACATTATGTTTGATCAATGAGCTCTTTTCTCTCTGTTTGCATTAGTCTGATCACATGATCTCCATGTATTAAAAACATTGCTCATAATTCCCATTCAGAGTACTAATAAAAAAAGACAAAATCTGTTAAGGCATATGTGGGCTAAATTTCAGAAAACAAATAATGAAATATACTTTCTAATATAATGAAAATGAAGCCTGTTTTTAAAACCATTTTTTTTTTGCATTGTAACATTATTCTTAAAAGATAGTTCAGCACATTTCATTGTCAGTAGTACAGTAAAGTAATACAATTCTTGTTTGCTTATAATAATGCCAGAAAAGTGATATACAGTATTCACAAATCGAAAAGTATAATTATTTAGTATTAAGTATACAACATAGTAGTATTTTTATTTATTTATTTTTATTAAATGACTGAATGTACAATGCCATTTAAAATTTTGGAATCTGTAATATTTTTTATGTTTTTGAAAGACGCATCTTCTGCTCACCAAGGCTGCATTTATTTGAAAGAAAAAAAAAACAATACATTAAAAGCAGTAATATTGTGAAATATTATTAGAAATTAAAATAATTGTTTTCTGTGTGAATATATTGTAAAATGTAATTTATTGCTGTGATCAAAGCTGTATTTTCAGCATCATTACTCCAGTCTTCAGTGTCACATGATCTTCAAAAATCAATCTAATATGCTGATTTGCTTAAATTGTAATAATGTTGAAAACATTTGTGCTGCTTCATTTTTTCAGGATTCTTTGATGAATAGAAAGTTCAAACGAACAGCATTTATTTGAAATCTTTCATAACATTAAAGTCTTTACTGTCACTTTTGATCAATTCAATGTGTCCTTGAGTATTACTTTCTTTAAAAAAAAAGAACTACTGACCCTATAACAGTAATGAACATTAGTGTTTTTTCTTTGTTTTTCATGTAATAATTCTGTCCTTGAAAAGGAAATTTTCATTACTGTATTGCAGTTATAACAATAAGAGTGCTTTTTCATCACAAAGAAATGTGAACTAGAGAGTAATGTCCCAATAACTAAAAACCTTAATGGACTTAAAATACGCTTAATTTTCTTCATGTATGCTAATCATTTCTTTTCTTTTTTAACCATCATCTCATATTCTTTTTTTTAATCTAAACAGCCACAGTTACAGCGATTCCTGTTGTATTGGTTCGGACTGGCCTGACAACACTATCAATGCTGTCTGTTGAGATAGTATGAACAAGGCAAGCCTTTACAGGGTTCATGTCCCATGGTGACCCTCCCCAGCGCTCTCTCTTCTCATGGTAAACACAACACATATCAAAACCATCTTCCCTTCCCTTCCTGCTGGCTCTACTCTCCAAACACCCACGCACACACACGCTCACACTTGCCGTTTGTTAACAGATGCCATTTAACCTGTCACGCACACTGCTATTACCATCGACCAGTGCCAGTTTCTGTCTGATATCAACTTTGTAGAGTATTTTGGACTTTGCACTGCTTTTATATTCAGATGTGTTTTAAACCCCTATAAAGTTGACACTCAAAACCTGTTTAACGTCTCTTATGTGACATATTGAAGAGCATTTAGCATTGTAATGTAATGTGTGGCAGTCGTTTGATTCTCCTGACTCTTTTTCTTCTTTATTATTATTTTTTTTACTTTTTTTATGTCTTGTCAGATACAGGCTCTTTTATGAGAACAAAGAAAGTTTTTGAAAAAACTGAATGTAAAAAAAAGTATCACGATTTCCACAAAAATAATGAAGCTAACTCTTTTTTAACACTGATGATGATAATAATAAGAGGAAATGTACTCGAGCAACAAATCAGCAAATTAGAATGATTTCTGAATGATCATGTGACACTGAAGTATGGAAGCCCGTTACCACCACTGAATAAAAAATAAAACAAGGTAATTAACCCTTCGCAGGGGGCTTGATTGACAGGCGATCTGACCAATCATAACGCTGAATCCGCCCTTTTGTCCGACAAACAAATCAGACAGGAGAGTAGATTAACGTCGGTGGACTTAAACTTGAAAAATGCTGTGTACTGACGTCTTTCCACAGTTGAAACAAGACACCTTCTGTTGTTTATTTCATGCTATAACTAGTAAAGAGGAAGAGATGATCGGTTCACGTGTGCCGCTTGAGGCAATACAGCGATATGTAGCAACAACAAAACTGTATTCATTGTTGGAATACATTGTTGGAAAATGACAAATTTTGAAAGTTGAGAGTCCTAAGACCTTGTTTCTTACCAGAAGAAACCTGTCTTGTCTGTCGGCGCGTTGTCAGTTTCCTCTTTGTTCATGCTATAACTAGTAAAGAGGAAGAGATGATCGGTTCACATGTGCCGCCCGCTTGAGGCAATACAGCGATCTGTAGCAACAACAAAACTGTATTCATTGTTGGAATACATTGTTGGAAAATGACAAATTTTGAAAGTTGAGAGTCCTAAGACCTTGTTTCTTACCAGAAGAAACCTGTCTTGTCTGTCGGCGCGTTGTCAGTTTCCTCTTTGCTCTCTCCTCTGTACTGCGTGAGAACACGATGTGTAGTGTGAGAGCGACATGGCTTGTCAAACATAGCAACAGTAACTAAGGGGGTGCGTCTTAGCAAAGGGTCAATTGCAAGTTTTCATTTTACAATTCTGACTTTTTTTTCTCTCGCAGCTGCATTATATAAACTCACAATTCTGACTTTATTTCTCAGAACTGCGCTCTGAGAATCTCGCATTCTGATTTTTTTTTCTCACAGTTGCAAGTTTATGAGAAAGCCAGAATTGCGAATTTATTTCTCAGAATTGCTAGTTTATATCACTATCAATGCCAAATTTATATCATGTAATTCTCAAAAAAAGTCGCAATTACCGACTATTTTATTATTTATTTAATACAATTATTTATTAATTTTATTATTAATAAAAAGTTTTTATTTTTTATTCAGTGGCAGAAACGGACTTCCATACTAAAAACTGGAGTAATGATGCTGAAAATTCAGCTTTGCATCACAGGAATAAATTACATTTTAAAACATATTCACATAGAAAACAGTAATTTTAAAATGTAATAATATTTCACAATATTACTGTTTTTACTGTATTTCTGATCTCATAAACACAGTGTTGGTGAGACTTCTATATTAAAAAAAATCTTACCATCTCCAAAGAAGATAAATGTTTTCATGAGTGATTTGATTTGATTAGCTTCATAAGTCATTAGTCATATGGGCGACTTTTACAGTGTTTTGTGTGTATGTGTGTGTGTGTGTGTGTGTGTGCACTGAAAAAAAATGATTCATTGAATTTACTAAAAACAATTTTAAGGTAAGTGGTTGCAATCAATTTATTTCAGCTACATTTAAATAAACAAATTTAATTGACTAACTTTCAACACGTTTTTTTTTTAAATGTAGCTAAAATAAATTGTTTGCAACCACTTACCTTAAAAAAATTTAGTATCATTTTTTTCAGTGTGTGTATGAGTGTCTGATGAAGCTCTCAGACTCGTTTGCCTAGTTTTTACTATTGACCATTAACCATCACTGAGAAGACAAGTGACAAGAACACAAATACACACAAACCCGCCCCTTTCTCACTTTATCACTGGCATTATATTCTGAGAAATCGCAGTGTAAAACAGGATCTGTGGTGTCAATCACTGCCATCTCTGTCAATCTTAATCTTCGTTTTGTTAAAGTGCAAACCAGACACCTATAGACTCCAACTTCCTTAAAGGTCCCCTGAAATGCTTAGAAACACGCAGCGTTACTCTATGTGTTGACGTCATTTTAACTAACACCCAAAAAACTTTAATTTTGATTTCATGGGGACTTTAAGACCTTCTGAGAACTCCAACCCAACAAGCTTCCCAAAAACAAAGTTGTAATGAGATTACAACAACGGATATTACAACATTCAGAGAAAAAATGTTTGACTCACAGGACCGAGCTGTTGCATTACTTGCAGCCTTTTTAAATGGGGCTAAAATTAGGTTAAAAATTAATTACGACTGAAATCAGATCTCTTTGTGTAGTCGAATAATTTACTCTATCTAAATGGAGTCATTTTACATCTGCTTTAACAGCCTCACAATCACATCAGCAACTTCTTATCACATTCATATATTCAGTCTAATCAGATTGATTCATAAGTCAGCTGTGATATGCTTGAACTTTGACCTGCTTTATTGATTTAGTTCATACGTATGTGGAGTACAGTACGTGATTGTCGTGATCGTATTTCTGTCCAGACGTTCACGGATCTCTTTAGTGAAGCACACTTTAAACTATGAATGAGAGGAATGTGTGAAATGTTAAATGTGACCGACAGGACTGACAGTAAAGAGCTGGGTTTGCATCCCTCTTGTTGAGTTTTGACACACCTGCCTTCAGGATTAATCTCAGATGTCAGTGCAATAAAAACTGACACCTGCACCAGGCCTTTGGACCTACGCTCTTATCACGGAAAACAACTCTAAATGCACAGATAGCAACTCTAAAAGCATAGAAAGTGTTAAAACAGTTTACATTTGGTAAACACTTTTATCCAACACAACATACACCGTGCGAACATATTTCAGTCAGTTCTTGCATTCCCTGGGAACTGAACCCATGACCTTGGCGTTGGGCTGCCATAAGATTCTGAAAAGATTCAGAAATTAAAGTAATGTAATGTTATCATGAAAATGAAATAGAGAAATATCTACCAGTGTGTGTTGACTTAGCCTTCCTTATATGAAAACTAAAACATTTTAATGCTGTGCCATCCTGCTTCACATGCACCAACCAAACATATCTGTGTTCAGCCCAACATAAACTTTAGTCATTAATTATCAACATTTATGAAATATTTAGTGATAGGTCTGTTTCCTCCAAAAATTCAAGTGTCTAAATAAATAAAAAATATTAATTGATAATAATAATAATAAACATTTAATAAATATATATTTAAAAATTTTAAATATATTAAATTTATATTATACTACTACTATACTACCAAAAAATAAATAAATAAATACATAAATAAGATAAAATCATCTTACCCTCTGAGGCGGATTTTTGGATCAGGATCAAGACAGTGACACTGATATAGATCTGTGTCCGCATTATTGCCAGCGAGTTTCAATCCAGTATTCACATATTATAAAAAGTGTTAATCCTGTCGAAATTAGTGTTCTCCAAATGTAGTGAACCCCATTTTCGTTCAGTTCTGTATTGTTACAGAGCTACATGAGACAGTGAGGCAGCGCGAGAGTTTCCGAGGAAGCGGCGCTCTTCAGGGAAATGACGTGCGTCTCGCGCACTCCCTCAGGCACGACAAAGGTGTTTACAGGTAGCTTCAGGTAACTCATTCACTCACTCACTCACTACACTGAACTTTCCGCTTGTTGAGGCTTGACTTAAACTCTTCTGAAAGAATTAGCCTACAGTTATGAATCAGTATCGTTAAATTTGCAATGCGGAAGGTTTTACCTTCATTTATTTAATGTCCTCATAGGATCAGATTTCAGCTCTCGGTTTAAAATATTATAGTGCCATCTGATGTTATATCACTGTATTACATTTCAGATATACTGTACATTGAAATCTATCTATCTATCTATCTATCCCCATCTGTGAGTCCTTGATTCTCAATAATAAGCATCTACATGTATTCACTGGTATGCATTTTATTGCAAATACTGTTGCAATGCAAACTATTGAAGAATATTAGGCTAACCGAGATTTGTCATTTGCGCTTAAATATTGTTGCTCTTTTGTTAGTTTTGACTGCTTTTATTGTCCTCATTTGTAAGTCGCTTTGGATAAATGTAAATATTCTGAAATGATGTAGAGAACAGGATCAGGACATGATGCCATCCTCATATAAGCGTCACAGCTCAATATGTCAGAACTTGTGCACTAAACGCAAGGCCAAGGCTCCTCGTTTAACCTGGTCTGGCATCCATGAGAGCTGTGCATCAGACGGAGAGCGAGATTACTCTAGACTGGCGACTGACCCTTCACCTCTGGATCTGAACTTTTCTTCACTTAGCCTATATAACACATCAGAGCTGGATCTGTCTGGAACAGACTAAAACTGAGCAGAAAATCACTTGAAGGTGATTTTGTGTGCATGTGGGGGTGCTTGTTGAATGTTTTTACTTGTTTAATTTGCAGTATTTATTTACCACAAATAGGATTTCAATTTGAGTGTTGGCATTACATTGAACAGATGCATTTATATTAAATACAACTGATAAAACTAGGAAACACACTCATTTATATGAAAACATTATAATGCACAGCAGGGTTTGACTAAATATTTAGCTTCAAAAAAGAGAGCAGGCAACAGTCCAAACAAGCTCATTCAGTAAAATTACTTCTCAATGCTATATGAACAATAACAAAATAGAATATTTAAAATGTTTTTTTAAAAAGGAGCTCACCAATGCATTTATTTGACCAACAATACAGTAAAACTGTAAATGAACTGTTTTCTATCTGAATGTTTAAAATATAGTTTATTCCAAAGCTGAAGTTTCACCAGCCATTACTCCTGTGTTCAATGTCACATGATCCTTCAGAAATCATTGTCAATCTGTTATATCATTATAAATGTCTTTACTGTCACTTTTGAACAACTGAATGTGTCCTTGTTGCATAAAAGTATTAATTTCTTTAAAAAACAAACAAACTGTTAGATCATGCCTTCACACCAGATAATTACGATCCAGCCCCAGATGCCAGATCCTGTCAGAAAATATCTGTTTTGTCTGGAAACAGTCAGCAAAATTGCTTAAAACCCAAAACCTGTTGATAGCAAGTCTTGTCTGGTACCCAAAATAGCCCAAACTGTATTAACAGTCTTCTGTCAGCCAAGAAGTTGACTGAGTAAAGCCAGAGAAGAGCAGAAGCAAGAGACCAAATGATGATGATAAAAAAGGAGCAGAGTTTAGTTGTGTATGTTTCAGACTTCGTCTGACCAGCACAAATCCAACAAGTACTGTTATACCAAACTGATTCACAACAACATCCTATAACCTCGAGTTTCCATCAACATCGTACCTCTTATTCATGAAGACAAACAGCTCTTGAAACACACAGTCATAAGACTAAACAGCAATGGAAAATAATATAATACAAAAAATTACTAATCCGTTAATGAATCAATGAAATGAGTATACAAATGGCTAATGATTATTATAAATGATTATATGATTAAATGCAATAATAAAAATGATTAAATGATAAATGATTGTAAATGTAAATGAACAAATAAATTAATATAAAAGAACACAACACAAATGCATGGTTACTCTCTTAAAGCAAAACACACAATTTGCATTTTTAGAATTCTCAGATCCTTCAAAACAAAAAACTCTTATTGACCCCACATTTGGAACAGTATTGTATAACTTTTGGATATATCTTTCTCAAAAATTAAAGAAAAACGTTATCTTTGGATACAAGGTTGAATGAATAGGTTTGATGAATGCTGCAACAACAATAATCAAACTCATACAAACCCCACTCATTACATTGCCTGCAGACTGAAGCGGCCTGTAGGAAAGTGCTGTGTTCGTCACATGTAGCTGGACAGGTCAAGCATCAAGAGTACAACAACGATAACACAAATCAGCTACTAAGATGAGTAAGTTAACAGTCAGGTATTAAGATGAAACCCTGAAGTGCCGATCAAACGAACACAGACATAAACACAAGCACAAAGAAACAGAAAGCGGTGAGTTAAGCCTCTTAAAGCGTTACAGCTGCTGTGCTTTGAGGAAGCAGATGTGGAGTGAATGTGATCGCTGGACAAACAAGGTGACAGGTGCACCGGCGCAAGGAGACGCTCATGTGGCTGCAAGCTCATCATGTGCATTTCTGCACCACTGTGTCACTAAAAGGAAATGTTTGAGGCAAATATACCTGCTTTCAATAGACCACTTCATCTTGTGTGAGAGCACAGGATTTTAAACAGTTTTTTCAGAAGTATTATTAAAGGAACTGTTTGTCCAAAAATGAAAAATTTTGAAAATGTATTCTTTCTCAGGCCATCTCAGATAAAGATGAGTTTGTTTCTTCATCAGAACAAATTTGGAGAAATGTAGCATAGCATCACTTGTTCACCAGTGGATCCTCTGTAGTGAATGGGTGCCGTCAGAATCCAGAGTCCAAACAGCTGATAAAACCATCACAGTAACCCACAAGTAATCCACACATCTCCAGTCCATCCATTACTGTCTTGTGAAGCAAAAAGCTGCATGTTTGTAAGAAACAAATCCATCAAGACATTTTTTCATTTTTTTCCCAGCTAAAATATGATTCCTAATTCCATAATATATTTTTTAAATAAGGACAAAAATAACATAAGCAGGGTTTTATTTTATTTGTACTTGCTTACATTTAAACACACAAAATAAATAATTCCTCTTTCTCTCTAATAAATAAAACACACACACACATGCACACACACACTCCGCCCCATTTGCTTCTATAATACCCTTTTACACAGAAAAGCCACTGCAGATCTTCAAATAGCTGCAATATGTTGAGAGCTCAGCGGTTGTTCTGACCTCCAGCAAAACACGGGTCAAGGGCACACAAACACTAACAAATCCCTGCCAAATGTCTCCACCCTCCCTTAATGCCCTTCATACAAGCATCATCACACATGCATTCACATGCAGTAGCTGGATCACTGATATAAAAATGAGTCTCAAATGTTCTGAATAAACTTTATTTTTCATTTCCAGGACGTGCTGCTGTTGGGAGGAATGAGTGCACACGGGCAGAAAGAATCAACATGATGGCGTTTCATTCACAGAGACCCACGCTGCACTAATTACGTGTCTTTGAGGGAAACTCCCCGTTATCATCCCAGATCCCTCACAACTAGGCAATCAGCATCCCAAAAGTGTGTCCTCGAATCAGCTTCATGATCGTCACAACACCAGCTGAACCTCACTGCGGCCATCAAACAATCTTCATGAAAACGGTAATGAAAACAACATTTAGACATTTTGCTGAAGACAATCTGAGTGCTTTCTTCATACAAAACTCACTGTTATCAGATTCATAATTTTCATTTGGTTGCTGACTGCAAGAGTGAACTTATTAAAAGTTTTAAATATCCTACGATACATCAAACTGATACACACTATATAGCAAATCTCAACTGCGATGTTGTTTACACTGTCGCAAAATATATTATCGGCCAGCTCTTTATATAAAAATATATAAGCATGTCCAACTTTATCCAGATACATACAGTGCAATATATACTACATAGCAACACTACTTGGTAGCTTAAGTATTATTGCAAAATGTAAACTGTATTATCACTCGGCTCTAATCTGCACCTGTGAGGCATGAAGATATTATATATAAATATATGCTTTGAAACAATGAGTATTGTGAAAAGCACTATATAAATAAATGTAACTTGACTTATTTATCTAGAGACCAGCATATCACATAAATGGAGACTTGACTTTTGACTTGTGCCAGAAGAGGTCAAAAGCTACAAATATACAAATATAGCATAAAAATATTTAAAAATCTGAGATGTAATTTTTTTTCTTATTCACCTTTCCCTGCACAGCTCAAATAAATAAAAATTGTTCTGGAAAAATGGCAAAATCATACACACACTTACACACACACACACACACACACACATGAATGTTGTTGAGACAGATGTCCAGTCTAACAGATGTTTTGTGAATGTTTATCCTGATTTAAAAAGAGAAAATAAAGCTCTACTAAAATTTAATTAACAGACAGAAATGACGTGAAATTAAGCAAACGAGAAGGAGATCTGATTATTTTTTATCCTCCAATACAAATCAAATACTTCTTATCTTTAGTAGACACATAATTATCCACATACATTTTTTTTGCAGCAGAAAAACATTGTGTAGTTTTTATATAAATTATATAAACAACTAAAAAAAATATATATATATATATATATATATATAATAGTCGTATATGTCATTCTCAGTTTTTTTCATAACTGCTTGAAAACAGCTTGAAACAGATCCAGATAAATGAACTTGATGTCATTTGCATGGAGAGACAAAGATATTAATGTAGAATTAAGGACAGTGTGTGTAAATCTTCAGTAAAAGTGGTTGCGTAACAGAACGCAGTATTTCTAGCAATAAGGCCGAGAGAGTGAAAGCACAAATGAAGACTTTATATTACGGCTTAAAATCCGAGACAAGGGCATAACAGCGTCACTGAGCTCCCTCAACAGATTCTCTCTTTATTTGAATTTGATATTTGAAAAAGAAATAAAGAACCCATAGTGAAATGCTGACTGTTCACATTAAAGCGCTTTACTGACAGCATGAAATGATGGTGGTGTCACCTCAGCGGATTCTCTGAAACATTTGATTAGCAGATTGGGTCATTTCCTGTCTGAATGTAGTTTCAGAGATGATCAATGTGCTCTTCTCGTGACTCAGATTCAGACTCTGGTCTGGGTCAGCGCTGGTCTGGCCTGGTCTGGGCTGGAGTGGGAGGAGAGCGGTGACCCCGTTTTGTGTCTGACATGGCAAAGCCTCATGCCATGTGTGTGTGTGATTAAGTGTGTGTGAAAGGCTAACGTGTCGGGTTAGGATTAGCAATGAACATGAAGCTGGGTGACACATGAAACACACAAGATGAATAACTGAAGGCAAAAGGTGCTGCAGTTCAGGGTTATTATACTTTAGATATTTCAAGGAAGTTTTATGTCTGTTCTATGTTTTCAATTCACTCTGTTAGCGTTTTCCAATGTTTTTCTAGTTTCAGTTTAATTTTAGATTTACATTATATTTTATAAATAATTGTTC
>NW_015627539.1:624909-625866 GCF_001515625.1 Sinocyclocheilus rhinocerous
GATTTCTGAATTATTTTGATACATAAAAATATATAAAATTTATTTTGTATATTAGGTATTTTATATATTATTAATATTAATTATATTTTATATTTATAATTATATTTTTATTTAATTTTTATATTATGTATTTTGTATTCTATTTATATTTCATTTTTATTATTTATTTGATTCTAGTTAGTTTTTTTCAGGTTCAGTTTTTCACATGAAGTGTGTGTTTTAAAATGAATGTGGGGTTCACGTTGTGCTGTCAGCAGCCCGCGGGGTTGTTTTGTCTGGTCATGTGATTAAAGTGTCTATTCAATAAACCTCTTTTTGGATGATTGCTTTAACCACAGGACGTCCTGCAAACTCTCATTACCAGTGGTCAGAGAAATTCTTTGGAAAACCTTCACGTGTGCGTCAGAGATTTTGACTGAATTACACAGAAATTTCCATATCTCTAATTAAAAACATGGCGGCTGCTAAACCTGAAATGCTCAACCCCAGCCGTCCCCTATAAACCCAGATATTAGGATTGTTCTGCTTCTGAAACTCATCTGTCTAAACAGCCGCTTGTCATTTAGCATTCACACAAAACATCAGTGCATATTTTGTGTTTTAAAGGAAAATTTCAGCCAAAAAGTAAACTAATTTTATCACCTTCATGTCAATGCAAATCCACAAGAGTTTCTTTCGTATGGTTTGAATTAAACTTAAGGTCAAGGTCAAGATCAGGTAAAAATAGCTTCTTAAAGGGATAGTTCACCCTAAAATGCAAATTAGCCCATAAGTTACTCACCCTCAAGTCATCCTAGGTGTATATGACTTTCTTCTTTCAGATGAATCCAGTCGGAGTTATATTAAAAATTGTCTTTGATCTTTCGAGCTGTTTCATGGCACTCAGCGGGTGTTGCATGCATCAGTCCAAAAGAAGTTAATTAAAATGCGCCCATCCATAAAAAAAAGTGTCTCACA
>NW_015627539.1:625969-676987 GCF_001515625.1 Sinocyclocheilus rhinocerous
CGGAGTTATATTAAAAATTGTCCTGGCTATTCCAAGCTCTATCATTGCAGTGAGCGGGTGTTGCAGTGCTTCAGTCCAAAAGAAGTGAAATAAAAAGCACCCATCCATAAAAAACAAAGTGAACAAAGGCCTCCTGTACCGGATGACGTATGAGGTCAGTGTTGCGCATGCGCTGGTGAGTCTCGTGAAAACCAACGTTTGTTAACAGAAGCAAAGTTTCCTTCCTTTAGAAAAGGAAAACCAGTCTCTGCATGGCTTATATCGAAATCCTCCGACATTCTTCTTTACAAATCCTCGTTTTGTACTTCTAATTAGTGACCGTTGTTTTGTTCTGATCTCTCCGCTGCGCTTCCACGTGCGTCAATACTGAGCGGCGCATGCACAAAGCCGACCTCATACGTCATCCGCCCGGAACTGCTTCCTTGTACAACAGTGAGCGCAAGCTACATTAAAGTGTTATCCGTCACGGTGTGCAGCCCGCCTCGCCCGCTGTCACAGTTCACAGAAGCGTGGCAGACGCTGCCAGGGGTATCAGGGTGGGTTATGAAATCAATAAAGAACGGCTACACGCTTCAGTTCTTCCGCAGACCGCCCCGTTTCAATGGTGTGTTAATGTCCACTGTACGGGAGCAGAATGCCTCAGTTCTGCGAGAGGAAATACACAATCTTCTCGCAAAACGCGCAGTAGAGACAGTGCCCCTTGCAGAGCGTGAGAGCGGCTTCTACAGTCATTATTTTCTGATGCCAAAGAAAGACGGCGGACTCCGCCCTATCTTGGATTTGAGACCGCTGAATCGCGCGCTTTCGAAGCGCTCGTTCAAAATGATTACACTAAAGCAAATCCTCTCACACAACAGACCGGGAGATTGGTTTATCTCTGTGGATTTAAAGGATGCTTATTTCCACATTCAGGTAGGGGTAGCATTCGAGGGGATAACGTGAGCTGCATGCCTAAGTGGTTTGGACCAGGTCGTATACACCCCTGTACTGACGTGCCACCAATCCAATGCTGCTCTCTTATCAGCTCATCACATTGTTATGATATAGTTCATCACGTCTTTTAGGACTTGATCACCATCATACTCTTATTTGAGCACCGGTTCAGCCGTTGCATCACAACCACTGATTTATATAATGTTCTCAAATATAGATAAGTGATCACAACACACAATTTCGTTGAAATGAACAAACTTCAACTGGTCTATATATGTGATGGCGCCGGCACCGCCGCCATTTCATATTCTCTGTTTTACCAGCGTTAACTCCGCCCCTGGTGTGACGCGGCATCGTCTAGTTGCCGCGCCCCCCCTTGACTTTTACATGGTTTCAACTAGGTCCTGTAGACCTGAGCTGTGTTTAACAAGAGCGCCAATAGTGCTTTTGGACTGATGCATGCAACACCCTCTGAGTGGCATGAAACAGATTAAAAGATCAAAGACCATTTTTAATATAACTCCGACTGGATTCATCTGAAAGAAGAAAGTCATATACACCTAGGATGACTTGAGGGTGAGTAATTTATGGGCTAATTTGCATTTTTGGGTGAACTATCCCTTTAAGATAACAAAAATGGCACATTCTCGCTTTCTAACATTACAAAATTGCTCATTAGCTACATGATTAAATGAGACAGTACACAGTACAAAGTCAAATTTTAACATTATAGAGCCAATAGTAAAAACCAAATGCTGGTGTTGACGTGAACATTTTTGAGAAATCAGAATGAGTGCTTATTTAGGAGCCGGACCTCAGACATTAATAAACCAAATGTACTGACAGTGATCCACGGCATATCAGTAATGAGCTTTGGTCCTAATGAGACTATCGCCGTGATGCCGCTTTGGCTTGAGCAGAGTTTTATCGCTGATTGACTGTAGCTCAGCTCAAATGCCCTGGCAATCATTTCACATCTCCAACCAACCAGACTAATGCAGACTTTAAAATCTGCATGTTTCTGTTGATTTTCCTCTGCTTTTTAACCTAAAGCCTATGATATCGCATCTAATATATACATTTCTAAGGGCTCTAAATTATCAACATGATCAAAGTTTTGCTGTAAAACCTGTTGCACACAATCATGCCTTCTGTCATCTGATTGATAGTTTATGTTTTTAGCAAGTAAAAGTATTAGTATTATTGTAAGTGTATCCACCTTCAGTTTGTGGTTCATGTGTCTTTTTGCCATGAAATCTTTAATGATTTTTATGAAGTAAATGCAAGAATAGTTTTTATATTATTAGTAATATTTAGATGAACACTTACTAAACTAAAGCAACTTAGGTTTACTTAATTATCCATATGTAATTTTTAATGTTAAAATGAGTATCAAATATAATCATCAGCCTTTTGAGGAATGTTTATTTGTTCATTTCTCAATCATCACTGTATTATATATCTATTTTATTAATCATAAAACTGAGCAAATAAATATCATCTTACTAAGACATTATCGTGACAACTGATATTTATATGCATTTATATAAGTAGTCTGTTACTATTGTAAAAATCTTATTGATTTACATTATCAACTATCAGAATTTCTTAATTTCTAGCCATTAGAAATTGCACAATTGCATAACCAAATTGCATATTTTTGCTCAGTTTGGGCATCTGAATTATATATAGGTGCTTTTTACTCCTCGAGTGTGAGCTCATTATTCTCACTGTATCATATTATATGAGTCATAAAAGCCTGATGTTTCAAATCAGATGCAAAACATAAAACTTTTTTTATATATAGGCCTATATTTTGTGTAAAGGCTCAATAAATGGTCCAATTAAAAAAACCAAAAACTAGTATTTCATATGTCTGACTAAACAGGGTTAAGTTTCTCCAAAGCAATGAAGTAGGCTGTATCATAAAGCAACAGATGTCTGAACTGAAGCATTCCTAGATGTTCATCTAAACACACGTGCAACTCTGAATGCAAAGGAAAAGCCCCGCCCATTTCTGCCACCATTGCAAACCGCAGCAGCACTTCAACTCATTTGATTGACAGCTCCATCTTCTCTATCCCTCTCCGCTGTTTATTAAATATAGGCCAGCTGTGCGCATCACAAATCCCCAAATGATTGCCTTTCGGGTCTTTTTTCGCCTCATGCCATTGGCTGACCGCTGGCCTGATTTCCACTGATCTGCATGTGCGAGCATGTGAGACAGTACTTAACACACACAAACTCTGGCTCTCACGCGCACATTCAGAGAGACACAAGATGCAGCTGTTATCCCACTGCGCTCTTTAGACAGCTGCTGGTCTGACTCTCTCATCCTTCATCAGCCGACGGCGCTCTTCTGTCAGCAGAAGCATGCGACGATTGCTGGACAGCAGCTGGATAAAGTTTGGACCTGCTGGAAGAGATGACTGGGTGTCTGGGTCCCCATCGCCGCCTACCGCAGAACAACGACTACAGGTTGGTGAACAATCCCATTCAAGATGAAAGCTGTGATTCAAGATGAGGTTATGGAATTGGGCAGAAGATTGGAGATTAAAGATCCAAAAATAAAGGTTCCAAAGTGGCAATGTCATAGAAGAACCATTCTGAGAACTTTTCAGTGAACAGTTCTTAAAAAAAAAAATTTATTTGTTTGAAGAACTTTTAAATAATCAAAAGAACCTTATAACTCTATAAAGAACCTTTTGTGCAATGGAAATTGTGCAATTCATTTTGTGTGAGAATCAAACTATATTAAAGTTGCACTTACAATCTGACATTTGTTTTGTCTTAAATTTTGATGCTGTGATGATCTGAAGTTCCAGTTGTGAGCTCCACAGGGGTTCGTTTGAGGTGACAGTGTGGTTTGGCGTAAACAAAGGGGTTTAAAGGACCAAAATATCTAATCTGAAAAGCAGCATTATATGTGATTAGTGTTTGTAAAACGGTTGGAGAAGCACTAGATTTTGGGATGCAGTCCAGTTAGGGTGGACGCTCTGTCCAGCTCAGTTCAGTTCTCTTCCAATAGTGTCTGTGCAGTAAAGTCAACAATGTTGCCAGAAATTGTGTCCCCAACTAAGCAAGTCAAAGGCAACAGTGGCAAGGAACCAAAACTCCATCGGTGACAGAAATGGAGAAAAAAAAATATGGGAGAAACCAGGCTCAGCTGGGGGGCCAGTTCTCCTCTGGCCAGATAAAACCAGCATGCTGTGGTTTTATTCCAGGCTGCAACGCAAGTCAGATTGAGCAGAGGACTCGTCTGGTTCTCGTGGTCTTGTGCCGATGGCCTCTGAACCTGGTCTGGTTTAAAAGGGTTTTTAGGCACTTTTCAGTTTGTCAGGCTGTCAAACCAGCTGGTTGTCCAATTAAACCAAGTAAATCCCATCTCATGAGAAAACAGAACTATTTCATGAGGTGGCGATTTTGTATGAATTTAAGAAAAAAGCAAGGTCCACTATTTAGGTTAAAATGTTATCTTACTTTTTTTTTTAGTGTTGAACATTTGAAGACTAGCTTAAACCAGGAAGCAATCAAAATCAACAAAAGAGCAATGATATGCAAGTGCTATATCAAGTCTCAGTTAGCCTAACACAGTACATGTAGCAAGTTTATTTTTTATTTTTTATTATATAATAAAAGAAAACAGATAGAATAGAAAAAGAATAGAGCAAGCTAGTGTTAGAGGCATTTTTTGCTTTTTGTTATTTATATAATAAATAAAAAGAAAACCGATAGACTACAAAAAGAATAGAAGCTAGTGTTAGTTTTTTTTTTTTTTTTAGGAAAACAAGCAGTTGAATAGAGTGCAAGTATTTTTTAAAGAATAGAATTAGAATAGAGAGTGCTAGAGCCTCTTTGGGATGGCACTTTAATGCGTCGTTCACTAATGCGCCGAACGCAAGCTTCTAGAGGGCACATAAGTCTGAAGTAGCCTAATGAATTTAGGTAAAGGGGTGCAGAGCCAGTAGACTAACATTAATGCCATAATTACAATACTATAAATAGAAACGTTCAAACTCCTGAACTCAAGTAACCCATGATGTCCTTTACGTCCCTATAGGGTTACCACTGGAATGAGCTTTCTAGTGAAAACGACGGGAAATGGGAGCTTATCCTGTACGTCATCCTCCCGCTTGGCACGCTCCTTGTGTTCGGTGTCGCGTTTGTCCTTCTTTACCGAAGGTACATTTAATGTAAAAGTCTGTGAAGGTGATTTTGTGCTTCTTTGGGATGGCACTTTAATGCGTCGTTCACTAATGCGCCGAACGCAAGCTTCTAGAGGGCACAAGTCTGAAGTAGCCTAATGAATTTAGGTAAAGGGGTGCAGAGCCAGTAGACTAACATTAATGCCATAAATACAATACTATAAATAGAAACGTTCAAACTCCTGAACTCAAGTAACCCATGATGTCCTTTACGTCCCTATAGGGTTACCACTGGAATGAGCTTTCGAGCGAAAACGACGGGAAATGGGAGCTTATCCTGTACGTCATCCTCCCGCTTGGCACGCTCCTTGTGTTCGGTGTCGCGTTTGTCCTTCTTTACCGAAGGTTCAGGCAGAACAAGCTCGGACTGGCCAGCATCATCGCGCTGGACCTGCAGGACCCGGAGCGCAACGCCGAGATTCTGTCGTCGCTCACCGGGACCGCGGAGCGGCTGAACAGCACGAGCTCGGACTTGTCTGACGGGGTTTTCCTCATGGTTTACCTCCCGCCGCCCTACGAGGACACGCTGACGAAGATAACGCGGGCCGCTAGCCTCAGCAGCGGGAAAGACGTCGAGTCCATCAAGATCGAAGACCTCGAAGCCAAACTGTGTCCAGAGCTCAAGTCCAGCGTGGAGTTTGTCTGAGACAGAAGTACTAAAGAGACACCGGGGCTAGTTGTCACAAAGCCCTGCTGGAAAAAAAAAAACAATAGAACCATAACTAAAAATTCTTATGGTGTCCACTAAAAATACCATTACAAACCATCAACTTTTAACCATTAAAAAATGGTTTCCTGTAGTGTGTTTTGGGACATGTTCCATTAGGATTTATTGGTTTTAACAAGCCACCAATAGAAGGTGACCAATTACCAGAAGAGATGCACATGGTCCAATACAGTTTCCATTAAAATCAATACAATTCCCATTATAACCAGTAAAACCATTACAAATTTTGTGATGGTGTCTATTGTTTTTTTTTTCAGCAGGGAGTGAAGATGACACAAGGGCTATCTCAGTTTTTTGTTGTCTTGTTGTCTGTTGGTTGAATTCTAATCTACAAAACTAAAATAACAGAGAAAAAACTTTAAAGTATGTGCCTGACTTTCTAAAATAATTCTCGAGTGAGAAATACTAATTTCAGTAAAAAGTGTGACAACTAGGCCCGGTCCCCCTCTCATCATCTGATTCTGAACTGAATTTTGCAGGGATTTTTTATACTGTAACATAATAAAGCTGTATAGAATTAAACATCTTGATATTTATATTAGTTTTGCATTACAACAATGTATTGTGTACTACATCGACATGAGAGTAAATCTTTGTGTTTGTATTTACAGTAGGCTAAGTAATCACCATGTGTTTTACTTTGAAATACTGCCTAGTTAGTTGCACTTTGTGTTGTACCACAGTTTTTACTAGAGACAACAACAGTAGGCCTATTATGTCACTTTTTATATCTGCAAGACTGCATCAGTCCTTGTTTGCATTTAAATATAAAGCACAATCCTGGCAGGTTTTGCATTATCATGTAGTCATCTAAACCATTTCTAATAAAGACCATATTAAAGACTGCTAAGTGTCACTGAACTTTTTGCCCACATGCAGTTTTTCATGCAATATTGCCGAAAGTCACTTCGCATATTGCCTTAATACATCATATAGATCAGTTGTATATTAATGTACATTAGAAAAAAAAGAAAATAAATTACAATAGCATATGTAACTATATTATTATTGTTATTATTAATAATAAAATCAGAAATCTACACCCATAATGCTCTCTTGCTTTCAGTCTCAGAAAAAAAAGGTACAGGTGTCTCTGGGGCAGTACCCTTTCAAAATATGTACACTTTAGGTTACTGCCCCAGTGACAGCTTTTGTATGTTTATCTGAGTGTTTGTTGAAAAAAAATCTTGCTCGAGATTTGTAGGTAATTTTCCTAATTTTTAGCTCATATTTGTAGCGCCAGAAAAACAAAACAGCTGCTGCATGTACATGTAAAAATGGTTATTTAGTTGTTCTGACTATACATTTCTCAGTTACCTTACAGCCTGTTGTTTATCTCAGTACACAATAATCAAGCGTGTGCTATAATTACCTCAGCGCCACAATCCGTTTGTTAACAAGCACGCCATCTAGTGGATGTTCCATGTACTTAGTATTTTGCCTACTGAATACTGCCTAATAGTAAATAACTTATTTACCTTAACGTCTTTGTTTTCCATCCGATTTGGATTGCCTTTGGCAATAAAATGGACATAAACATTCAACGCGAAACGTTCAACATCAGACTGCAGAGACACACAGGCCTTAATTAAATTCATGAGCACAACACTGCTTTTCAAATGGCTTTAATGACTCATACAGTACAAAACACAAGCTACTTGTGCTGGGATTTTGTTGTCTTGCAAGAAAGCTACGAATATAAATGCACATAAATGCAAAAGTAAAGCAGGGTGCTAATAGAGGTCAGGACTTTAGGGCGCTTGACAGCTGGCAAAGTAGGAAGTGGCCTTCATGGTCATACACTCTGGCTGGTGGATCAGCGAGATCCTGTCAAAGGAAAATAGGAAACATGAAAATATGAATTTTTTTTTTTTTTAGAAAAGCTGGTTTAGTCAAGCCAGTGATATTAGCTATTGCAGTGATCTCAATACCAATTTTTAACATACTGTACTTGCATGCAAACACAGTAAATTCGTGTTTTCCATTAATTGCTGTATTTAATTGGTTCTTGTTTCATTCACTTACATTTCATGGATGTGTCTAGCAGTTTTGGGGTCAGGAATCAGCGAAGTTCTGTTATAATCAGATAAACACAATATCAGGACACTCACCTGCTTTATGAGGATTCACTACTAATATAATTTAGTTTAGTGTAATAAATATATATACACTAAATAAATATATACTAATAAATATTAATACTACAGTCTGCAAAATTAATTAATACATTTTCAAACAATGATGTATAATGTTATAGCGCAGTTAATTAAATCATACTGCACTGGATAATATATGATAATATCATTTTCTGAAGTTTGTGTGTTCTATTCAGTTACTCACACTGCATTTATAAGGGCCTGGACACAGGCTATGTCATCACTGGTGTTATCGTCAATCAGCTCTGAAAAGGAGAACAATCACATTTAATTTTAGAGAATATTTATGCATATAAAAAAGTCTCTTCTGCTCACCAAGGTCGCATATATTTGATCAGATATACAGTAAAACAGAAATATTCTGAAATAATATTACAATTTAAAATAACTGTTTTCTATGTGAATATATTGTAAACTGTAATTGATTCCTGTGATGTAAAGCTGAATTTTCAGCATCATTACTCCAGTCTTCAGTGTCACATGATCCTTCAGAAATCATTCTAATATGCTGATTTGCTGCTCAAGAAACATCTTGAAAAAACAGCTGTGCCGCTTAATATTTTTGTAGAAAACATACTCTTTTAAAGGATTCTTCGATGAACAAAACGTTCAAAAGAACAGCATTTATTATCATAGAAATCTTTTGTAACATTATACTTTTCTTTACTGTCACTTGTGATCAATATAATGCATCCTTGCAGAATAGAAGTATTAATTTCTTTCACAAGAACCCCAAACTGGTTCTGATCACCCTGTCGTGGGTTATTTTGCCGTATCGACCAGTGCATCATCTCTTTCATATTAAATATACTCACTGTCGCAGGACAGTCTGCAGAGGTTCAGTGCACGACTTTGAGCAGAGTTGCACACCACATGGTCGCTAAGCTGGAACAAGCCGTACAGGGTCCAGACCTCATCGTTGTCCTCATCACTTTCATTACTGGAAGAGCCGCCTTCACTTTTTCCTCCGGGAGACCTACCACGGCGAGGACCGGGACCTCTACGGGGCTCTTGTGGCTCAGCGATTGTCTTAATGGCGCTGGTATTGAAGCCAGAGGTCAGCTGGACGTGACACACGACTGTAAAGAGAGTTTTCGTTCATTTCAGTCATTTTTGAAGAATATTCTATTCCATACAACTTAAACCGAACCTTTCAGTGAACAGTTCTTAAAATAGCCTTTTAATTTTCTTACCATGAAGAACATATTAAAAAAATTTAAAAAACCTTCTTCCACTATAAATAACCTTTTATGGAATGGAAAGATTTCATGGACATTAAATGTTCTTCATTGAACCCTCAATGCCAATAAAGAACCTTTACTTTTTTACGAGTGTGTGAGAAAAAAATGACTATATGTTCACCTGCAAACTACTTAAACAGTATATGAGTCTACACAGAAGCAGTGATCGGTATCTAAAGCTCGGGATGTAAATAGAGACTCACTCTGTGCCAGCATGTCTGCAGAATTGGGGATTTGCAGAGTCAGGCCTCTTTCAAGCTGCTGCTTCAGCTCACATTTACTCAAAATCACGCCGTTACTCACGCCGAGCGCTAGAAATAAAACAACCACAACTGCCAACATCTTCACGTCTCGATGAATTCTCACGATTTCTGTGTGTTCCTCTTACAGGGAATCATTGCAAGTTGAGTGTAGATATAAAGCCACCTGTTCCCCTGAGAGAGGCCATTTTTTGTCAGTGGATTATGTGAAATAAGAGTTTGAAAGGTTGTGTGTCAGTGTGTAGGAGGTTTTAAGGCACTTTGTGTTCTGTATGAAATGTTTAGGCTTGGTTTCAGTGCATCTGGGTTGCACAGATTAATTAGGGAAAACACAATGAAGTAAAGTACATCTTTTCAGAGTCCCGTCTGAAGAATTATCTTTGTCAGCAAGGATCGGATGTCATGTATAGATTATGTGACACCTCTAGACGACAGCAAGAAAGACCTGGAAAGATTGACTGGTACACGAGACAATGCTGGGTGGACCTCTGAATTTAGGTTCAATAAAAATAAAATAAATTTTGGGAGGGAAAGCATTTTGTTGTAATACAATGATGCAAGCAAAATGTGAATTTGCTTTGTTCTGGATCAACATGACTAGTTTGTTTGTCACCATGCAGGGTGGAAAGCGTGCCAATGCATATAGGTCAGGAAGTTTGGGATTAAAACTAGTGCACATATTATAGAAAAACTTGTCAAACATTATCATGATATAGGTGCATATTAGAGACCGGGATAATGTGCAAATAAATTAAAATATGTACAGTTTATGACCACTGTTTGCACAGTAATATTTTTTTTTGTATGAAATTATTAGTGAATAAAGACTCTAGGCCTATATGCTCATGCAAAATGCTAGCACATAAATTTGCTCTTACCCTTGTTCTAATGTTGATTAATCCAAATTATCAATAAGTATGCAGATTTTAATAAGGGAGCACGTGCACACAGCTAGTAAAATGCATTTCAAATTCATTTCAAAACGAACTTTCCATTCAACTTTAATGTAACCTCATTTTCTCGCACGCGTGGGCTTTCCGACTGAGCGCATGCGCAGAAAGATGCATTGTATGTCAAAGTGGCTTAACAGAGTACTTTGTCATCAGGTGTATGTGGTTCTTGCATACACATGGATTTATTTTATTGCGGGGGCATAGCCATCATTTCAAAAGTGAGGTGGACAGAAATGTAAAATGTAGCCTACTAATACTTTTTTCTTTTTAATTGACAAGTTTTATTTTTCTCTTATTTCTTATTTTTAATTGTCTAAGAAATAAAATACACTGCTAGACAATAAGCAGTGATTCGTATTCAATAATATTTTTCTTATATTTTCCTAATGACAATTTTATGATTTGTTTATATAACATTTTTTCCCCCATTTTTATCACAGAAGGCGGCAGAATAGTTTCTATAGTGTAATAAATGCTATTTCAATTAGCACTGCATTATTCATATACTTTTATACTTGAAAAACACACATAAACCAAATATTGTTGCAACAGTGTGTTTAATGTCTTCACGTTTCATCAGCCAAATGTTTTTATGGGTTTTATGGTAAGACACACCAATTTTCATTATCAAGCAACAAAACTAGCTGTTTTGTACAGCTAGAAATAGCTGGATGTGGATGAGACTGGAAGCTAGAATTTATAAATGGCCGCATCCGCTCTTACGGGAAGAAAAATGTGGTGGCTGGATGATTTTGTCCATATTAGGGATTTCCTGGCACATCTAAGTTATTACTTCTATGAGTCCGTCTTGGACTTTCTGCACTAGAGCGCCCTCCAGTTTTGAGTATGAATGAAACATACACTGCATGAGAGTGTTGAGCGCTGTGGGATATTTACATCGCCTCATTCTGGATACAAATAAAATTAAAGCTGCAAGCAGCGATGAAAGGGCCCTCGCACCCGGGCTCACCGCCACCCGGTGGCTTTTGGAAAAGAGCAAAGAGTGGGCAATATGCATTTAAAGTGGTAAATATAAGAGGAATATGTCAAAGTAAGTTATATGCGCCAAACTTCCTGCTGCCAGCTGGTGGCGCTATGACTATAACTGTGTGGTGGAAGTTGAGGTTGAGGTGGAGGTTGTAGTTGGACTTGTCGTGGAAGTTGAGGTTTCGGTGGAGGTTGTGGTCGGGCTTGAGTTTGAGGTTCCGGTGGAGGTTGTAGTTGGGCTTGTGGTGGAAGTTGAGGTTTCGGTGGAGGTTGTAGTTGGACTTGTGGTGGAAGTTGAGGATGAGGTGGAGGTTGTGGTCGGGCTTGAGTTTGAGGTTCCAGTGGAGGTTGTATTTGGGCTTGTCGTGGAAGTTGAGGTTTGGTGGAGGTTGTAGTTGGACTTGTGGTGGAAGTTGAGGTTGAGGTGGAGGTTGTGGTTGGGCTTGAGTTTGAGGTTTCGGTGGAGGTTGTAGTTAGGCTTGTGGTGGAATTTGAGGTTTCGGTGGAGGTTGTAGTTGGACTTGTGGTGGAAGTTGAGGCTGCAGTAGCAGTTTCGGTGGAGGTTGTAGTAGGGCCTAAGGTGGAGGTCACATTGGGGATTATGGTGGAAGTTGAGTTTGTTATAGAGGTTTCGGTGGAGGTTGTAGTAGGGCCTAAGGTGGAGTTCACATTGGGGATTATGGTGGAAGTTGAGTTTGTAGTAGAGGTTTCGGTGGAGGTCGGCCTTGAGGTGGATATTGTGATGGGTCTTGAGGTTGTAATGACTGGAAGACATGGAGGTGGCCTTAAATGTGGAAAGAGGGGCCGGTGTGCCTCACACGTACTGAACACCAGCAAAACCAGAGCCAACACCGACATCTTCACTGGAAGACCGCTATCCATCTCTGATATCTGGAGATTAAACACAGGAAGTTAAACACACTTTAATCGTTTTACATTTGAGATGCACATTTGACATTATGATGTAAAATTACTTTGTATATGTCTGGAAATAAAACCAAAAACAAATCACCGTTTTAATGAGTTTAGGCTGACAAATCACCAACAAATCAAGAACAAATTACCATTTTAATGGGTTTAGGTTGAAAAATCTATATATGAGTAATTTAGGAAATAAAAGGTTACATTATTTTAGGTATCTTGCAAACAAACAAACAAACAAACAAAATAATTATATAAACTTTATTATATGACATTTTATTATATTTGTTATAAAAATGTCTATTAGAACTGAATGCATAAATTATTTCACAAATAACCACTCATTTAAGCCAAATACAAACTAGTGCTGTCAAAATTAGCGTGTTAATGCAGGCAATTAATTTTTCCAGTGTAACGGCGTTAAAAAAATATTTAATGCAGTTAACTCAGGGGCAGAGCTAGGGTTGGCCAACCCTACTCACAACTGCTGCTTCTGTCTCTTTTTTCTTCAGAAGAATTGCATTTATTTAGACGCAGAACCTCTTTACGACCACATCAGACAGGAGAGTTTTCAGACGCGCGCTCTAAATTCGCCTCAGCACCTGCAGGCGCGAGTCAAATGAGCGCGGAAATGGTAAAGGTGATGAGGAGTTTCAGTAGAACAAGTGAACTGCGGTCAGATGAGATGTTGTCAGGCCATATGTCAGTAAAAACTAATTTTCCTGTCCTGTCAGTCATTATACTGTGCTCATAGCGCATGCTCTTTTTGCACGCACAAATGTGGCGATGCACGTTGTAGCCTGTATAATTTCATGTTAAAACGCGAATGAAACTACGAGCATGCATGTCAGATCCGCGTTACGTTCAGCAGCGGCAGCTCTTAAAGTAATAGCAGCCAAATTACCTCATAACCCAGCTGCTGTGTCTGTTCATCAAAGAATAAAAGAAAAAAGAGGAAATCAATAACTTTTGTAGCTTTAAGGATTCATCTATATTTAATTTAGAATTTAGTGTTTGATAACATTATAAAATTTCTGAATATTTCTTACTTGCTGAAGGGCACAGGTAAATATGACATTTATTATAATGGGTTTATGTGAAGATTGTTTTAAGTTCACTTAAATTAGAAGTTATTTTTTAAAGTCTAATAAATGTTAAAATTGATAGCTCTTATACTGTAATGTTTAGTCAACATTACATATAGACAGTGGTTAAACATTAGGAAAGAAAGAACAATTTTCTAGATACATCATAGTTTTGGTCTCAGTGATACCTTTAGTCATAAAAAGATGCCATTAAACAAATATTAAAAAATGTATATTGTCTTTATGTTGTTTCTACATTAATTTGAAGATTGAATGTGAAATTATTGCAATATAAAAGTATATTTAAAAACTTAATTAATTTCAGAAAAATGTGCAAATAATTAGTATTTTTTTGATTGACAGCACTAAAACAAACTAATTTGATTTAGCAATAATATAACTGATAATATATATAAATCTCTTACCAGATGTTCTGTTGTTAGAGATTCAGATGAATGAGAGTCTTCAAATGTTTCCTAGACTTCACTGTCTTCTGTATGTGACCCATCAGACTTATAAATATTTGAATTGAATATTTTGATTCATTCCACCATTATTGATATTTTGTCATTGTTTTTTTTAATATATATGTATACATGTGTCAGCTAGAAGATGATGGGCTCTCCCTGCTGAGTTTTGGTTCCTCCCAAGATTTCTTTCTCATCCTCCCTAACCAACCGTTCGGGAAGTTATATAAATATTATGTTTTTTCTGTTTTTAGTTGCCTTGTAGGAAATTGAATTGAATCTTGGGTAACACTTTACTTAAAGCCTTTATGTATAATACATTATAAAGGGTTATTAAAGGGTATAATGCATTGTAATTATTCATAATGTGCATTGTAATACATTATATCTTGTCGTAAATAATTGTAACCGAATGTAAAATGCATAGTGTAACAATGAATTGATTAGTGTTATAATGTATTAACTGTGGTTACAATTATTTCTGAGATTGTACAATGCATATAAGGTGCATTACAAGGCATAATTAATGTATTAAAAATATTTTTTATAAAGTATTATACATAAAGGCTTTAAGTAAAGTGGTACAGAATCTTGTATTAAATTTAATTGAATTTAGGGCTATATTGACATCCTTGTTCTCAAAAGAACTGTCTAACAACAGGTTTATATACCAGATTCGCTGCAAAATCAACAAGGCTGCAATTACGGTGCAACAACTGCAGTTGTTGTCATGCTATTCATGTTGTATGCAATCTCTCTAATATTTGCCAGTTAATATCATACATAAAGAGTTGCTGATGTTCAGGTATTTTTATATTCAGTTACATTTATAAATTGTATCTTACTGTTTATTCATGAGGTCAAAGTTTGGCTTGTTAGCATGGGTCAGTTATTGAGGTCATCTCTTTCATGCTGCTCCAGATCGTTAAAACCTGACTATTTTTCTTTGGGAGGATCAGTTTTCAGGGTGGACCTTCTCTGTTTTTGCCAGTTTAAAACAATGCAATGAAGTGCATTTTTGATTACCTGACTATGAAACGTATATAATTCACAATCAAAACCAAAACCATGCCGTTTTGTATTCAGGACCGGAACGGGTTTTGCAACCTTATAACGTCATATTGGTTACAAACAATTATTTAGCTAATCCGGATTAGGAAAAAAATTAAGAAAAAATCATAAGAAAAAACAATGAATACCGTGTGTTACAATCAAAACAAAACAAAAATACTTAACATAAGCATAATTTTTTCTGTGTGATCGGAAACAAAAGTAAGTAATAAAGCCATGTTAATTTGGATTATTTGTAATTTAGTAAGGAGGATTTAAACTGTGAAAAATATGATTTAACATTACATTATCGTCATGTTTTTATTTTTTTATTTTTTTACTTATCTAAGTATTACTGACTCATTACAAGATTAGAATAAAATATACTCGACCACAGTTATAGAGATAATAGCACTTAAAAAAATAAATAAATAAAGATACTAAAATATAGTTTTGGCTGTATAATTTTAAAAATGGATGAGCTGTACTTGTGAAGAATACTTGAAACCACTGCACGTCAACACATAACAAGAAACTGGAAACTCTTTGACCATATGAAAACCAATTAGATTTTATTATTATTATTTATTATTATATAACATGTATTGTCATGCATCTCTAATCTGGTTCAGATCTTTCTTCTTGTAGTTTAGAGGTGCCACATAACCTGTACATGACATCCGAACCCCACTGAGACAAAGACACCTCTTTTGATGTGTTCTGCAAAACCATTAGTGTATTTTACTCTGTTTATCGAACCTGCTCTGTCACCCAGAAACCAAACCACAACATTTCGTACTGAACATAAAGTGGCATAAAACCACCTACATACTGACATACAACAACCTCAAACTGTTTCATTCCACACAAGTCATCAACACAAAGATGCCCCTCAGAGGAACAGGTGAGGCTTAGTGTTTTACGCTGTACTGAAGCCTGATTTGTTCACATTTGTGTAGCTGCACAAACCAATGGCGCTTTAGCCCACCAGAAAGGGCGGAGCCGACCCTTATGTAAGTCGGCTTCATCAGATCATTCGACTGAAGTGACAGTCTTCGATTCGCGTGCAGCTTATAGCGCGGCAAGTGATGCAACGCTCATTCCCTTATCTCAGGGAACCAAGGTTACGTCAATAACTGGAGCGTTCCCTTTCGAACGGTCTCTCCCGTTACGTGAGACGCTAAGGGGAATGCATCCAATCACGCCGAGCTATGAGCAGATACAGGACATCCTGCTCTGCGAGTCCAGTCTCGGAGCACTAATAAGGACCCCTGAGAACATGAGCACATTGTGCCCCAAGCTTGTAGCTGAGAAGCACTAATATAACCAGCTTCGCCCAAGGGGGAAGAGTGGTACATTAAACTGAAAGAACTCGCGCCTGTAAAGCGGGACGTCTAAGTTATAGAATCTTGCAAATGTGGACGGCGACAACCAGTTGGCGGCCGCACAGATCTCATCAATAGAAATGGACCACGCCCAGGAGGAGGCCATCCCTCTTGTGGAATGGACCCTCATACCTGTAGGGCACTACAAGCCTTCTGAGGTGTAAGCCAAGACTATCGCATCAACGATCCAGTGAGAAAGTCGCTGCTTTGTGGCCGGCAGTCCTTTATGGCAGCCTCCAAAGCAAACAAAAAGCTGCTCTGACTGTCTAAACAGGCTAGAGCGCTCTAGGTAGAGAGCATGCCCCTTATCCAGCAGCTCTTGCACAAAGGTTAGCACATGGGACACGTCACATGATATTGGGTCCAAACTTCGTGCAGAACACCAGTTAAGGAAAACCGACCATTTTAGGCTGTAAAGTCGTCTTGTAGACAGCACCCTTGCCTCCAAAATGGTATTGCTTACTCTTGCTGGGAGCTGATTAAGCTCTCGTCGAGGCACCATACATGAAGGTTCCACAGCTCCGGCCGGGGATGCCAAATCATGCCTTTTGCCTGCGAGAGAAGGTTCCCCCTCAGCGGAATGGGCCATGGGGCTGCTGCTGAGAGCTGCACTAACTCTGGGAACCAGGCCTGTCCGACCGGACCAAGACGTGGTGCCCTTTTAAGGCGGGAAGGAAGGTTTTCAGGGCTAAGAAAACCGCCAACATCTCTAGGCAGTTGATATGCAGGCATTGCTCCGGGGGTAACCAGGAGCTGAACGCCGCATTGCCCTCCAACAGGGCGCTCCAACCCGAGTTGGACGCGTCCGTTGTGACTACCTTCCTTCTGGAGGCCATTCCTAATCTCGTTTCTGTTTGGAACAGGCGAGAGGTCATCCAGGGGGCCACAGCCTTGATTTAGCGTGGTCTACCCTGACAGGAAGCCGTCCCAGGCACCAGGCGTGAGGTGGAATGCGGGCTTTGAGCCAAAACTGAAGGGGCCACATGTGAAGTAGGCCCAGAGGAATTACAGAGGCGGCGGCCGCCATAAGGCAGAGCAACCTCTGAAAAACCTTCAGGGGGCGTGTTGTCCCTGGTTTGAGTGACGCCGCCAATCGCTGAATAGTCAGGGATTGTTCCGGCGTAATCCATGCCCGCATTTGGCCGGAGTCTAAAATTGTTCCCAAAAAGACAGCTTGCTGTCTGGGCAACAGCTGACTCTTGTGCGGGTTGATGATCAACCCAAGGCGCTCTAAGTGGCTGAGTAACAGCTCTCTGTGAGCAGCCAACTCCCGTTCTGACCTGGCTAGAACCAGCCAATCGTCAAGGTAGTTCAAAATTCTGTCTCAGAGGGGAAAGAGCTAGAGACAGTCCAAACGGAAGGACAGTTATTGATAGGCCACTCCCTCGAACGCGAATCTCAAGAACGGACTGTGATGGGGGGCTATGTGGATGTGAAAGTATGCATCTTTAACATCTTGAACGACCGGTGCATAAGCGAATGGTTCAGACGTCTGAGATCCAGAATGGGTCTGAGCCCGCCATATCTCTTTGGAACGAGGAAGTAGCGGCTGAAAAGCCTGACTCGCTGTTCGCTGGGGGCACTATTTCCACAGCGCCTTTTGCAAGCAATGTCTGCACTTCTTGTCGGAGAACAGAAGCAGGAGAGTGCTTCGTTGTCCGGAACAGAAGTTTGAATAACGCCTCTGAAGCGAGGTGGCCTGCAAGCAAACTGAAGCGAGTAACGCTTCATTGTTTTCATTGCTCACTGAATTGTTTTGAAAACCCAACTCGACACTCCCGGAATGGCTGCTCAAGTCGTGAAACGGGAGGCGAGAGGGTTTATTTTTGCAAATGAGAGCTCGCCGAGAGAAGGCGGGGAACTTGCATTCGCGTGAGTGTGAAGAGGAAATTTGCTCTTTATTGTTTGTGGGTCCTCTATCGCAGCGGTAAAACATTCGGGTACGCGCTGCACCTGCAGGACGTGACCCGCTGGAAACGAAACTGGGATGGAGGATGAAAACGAGCTGTGTTGCAGGGCGTTTCAGCCGAGGTGAGAAAAGAGCCCCTCCTCTTCCTCTCTAGTGCATCAGGACGGCTTAGGTGGCTCGGGGTCCAGCATAACTCGTGGGCGGGGACCTTGATGCTTCGGAAAAGGGAAGCGTTTCGCCATCCAGGGGCGCTGCTGCAGCCCAGGCTTAGATTTCCGTTGAGGCTGAGGCAGGCTGAGTGACGGGATTCTTCTGACGGCCCGCAGCCGCGGGGCCAGGGCGCTTGGGGAGGAAGTGACGGAGCACCTGCGACGTCCTCTGAGCCTCCGAAAAACTTTCTGCAAACCCGTCCACAGCGGGGCCGAACAGGCCCTTTGGCGAGACCGGTGAGTCGAGGAAAGCCATCTTCTCAACGTCCCAGATCTCAGTGAGGTTTAACCAGAGGTGGCGCTCCAGCACCACCAAACTGGCCATGGTCTTGCCGGTCGCCTGCGCCGTTGCTTTCATGGCGTGCAGAGCCAGGTCTGTTGCTGTGCGCAGCTCTTTGAAAGCCTCTTGGTGTTCTTGGCCAGACTCTTCCATACTGTGAAGAAGCTTGGCTTGAAACACTTGGAGAACCGCCATTGTATGCAGCGCTGACCCAGCCTGGCCAGCCGCTACATAAGCCCTATTGGCGAGCGCCGAGGTGGTCCTGCAGGGTTTAGAGGGATGCGCTGCATGGGCCGATGGCAGATGGCGGGCACAGATGAGCAGCAACTGCTTCCTCCAGAGGGGGGAGCTTGCTGTATCCCTTGTCGTCAGTGTCGTCAACGGTGGTGAGAGCCGCTGCTGTAGAGGGATTTACTCGGGCTGAGTAGGGGGCGCACCACGTCTTGGTGAGCTCATCATGAACTGCAGGCAAGAACGGGGCGGGGCGTTGGCGAGAGGACTGTTGACGGCTTCCCAGCAGGTACCACTCGTCTAACAGGCCGTGGGCGGGCTCTTCCGGAGCTGACCACTCGAGGCCCAGATCCTCTACCGCCTTCGACAGGACGCGGATGAGTTCGGCGTCCGGTTTCGGCCTCAGAGTTTGAGAAGGGGGAAGGACTTCGGGCTCTCCGCCGAAACCTCCCCACTCTTCTGCATCAGACGCTGCCAAGCACATGGAGTCGTCAGTGATAACGTCCTCTATGATGACGTCCTCTTCAGATGCGCCAAAAGAGACCAAGTCGCTCGCAGCTGGTCTTTTTGTGTGAAAAACACCGGTGAGACGAGAGGACACGGGGAGGGCGGGGCACGCGGGCGCTGAGCCGACGTGACACTGCTCGAACCCGCTGAGAAGGACCCGCTGCTCCGCTGTTTCTTTCTCTTAGGAGAGAAAGGAACCGGGAGAGCTGAGCGAGGGGGACCGCCTTTGTGAAAAAAGGCAATCCACGAGCGGAGACAGGAAAGACTCATACTCTCGCAATGGGAGCATGAGCCTTCAGTGAGCCTTCAGTGAGAACTCAGCCTCAGGGATCCTTGCATGAGCCACACACGCGGTTTCTTTAGAAAATTCGCTCTCTGGCTTGCTCTTCACGCGCCGGATGGCCGTGCTTGGGCGTCTTCGACGGCGGTGAGCAGAGCTGAAGCTTCTTCTTCCTCGACTTCTTCTTCATCTCGGCTTCTTCCAGAGTCAGTGAAGAGATGATCCCCGTCGCTGAAGGATTATGATCTGATGAATGGTGCTCTGAGCCGACTTCTGTAAAGGTCGGCTCCGCCCTTTTTGGTGGGCTAAAGTGCCATTGGTTTGTGCAGCTACACAAATGTGAACAAATCAGACTTCAGTGCAGAGTAAAACAGGAGTTTTCCCTTAGCGTCTCACGCAATGGGAGAGACCGTTCGAAAGGGAACTGGCCCGGAGTCGACATCCTCAGGAGTGTTATTGTGTGGTCCTTGTCAGCTTCAAAGTAAGCCACATAATTGCACATATAAATAACACAATATAAGTCACTTTTAGCACAAAACATACTTCAAACTGCGTCTCGAGACCCCCTGTTCTCTTTAATTCTTTGCGCTCCATCTGTTTTTGAACCGAATCGTGTCCTGTATTGCGTCAATTATGAAATTGCACATATGAATATTAGTTTTAATTTAAGACTTTTTTAGGTCATTTTCCAGTAAACTCAAGCAGCTTGTTTTCTATTTATGAACAAATAAACAAGGCCCTTATTATAAAAGGGTTTCTTTATTCGCAACATATTCATTTTAGCCAATAGTAGGCTGAGGCATTCTGGTTAAGCGTGGCATTAGATAATTAATTTTCATGAGCAAAGCCGTCTTGTTTATTTTTCAGTGCGGAAGTAAGCTGTTTTCTGCTAATGTGCGAGACTTCTGGCTCATTAGCCGCCGTAGGGAAAATAATAATAAGAATACCGAAGTGCAATAAACAGTAAAACTGTTTGCATTACAAACCAGTGTGTTCATAATTAAGATAATACATTAAGTAACAGTTTGTAATATCAAGCAGCAAAAATGAGCTGTTCTGTACAGCTAAAAATAGCTGGAAGTGGATGAGACCGGAAGCCAGGCACATTAAAATTACAAATGGCCGCGCCTGCTCTTGCGGGAAAAATAAGGTGGATACATACTTAAGTTATAATTGTGAGGTAGTTTATGCTCTTCCTAGAATTTATAAGACAATACTTTAGAACAATTTTAATAACAATACATTGTCACATGTTTAACAGGCCATTCTGAATGTCGTGAATGTTTGATTAATATATTTTCTATTTCTATTTAATGTTCATAATCTACTGACTGTAAACTGATTTTTAATGACTAATAATAAGAATACATTTGATTTTTAATGCACTTTTGTTACACTCAAAACACTACAACACATTACAAAAAAAAACAAGCAAAACAATAGATAACACGTTATACATAATAACAATATTAAGTTTTTAAATATTAAAAACTTCACTAAAAATATGTGTTTTGAGCAGTTTCTTAAAAAAATTTCAAATGAAGGTGGAGTCCTAATGGAAGAGTTAATTTATTCATAATAAGGTAAAGTATTATGAACGCACTCAACACCAACACAGTGAGATTCAAGGAACAGAGACTGCTTTATTATAATTGTAGCCAGAAATGTAAAATGCCACCAAACATCTGCAATATTACAGGAATAATATAAAGTTTATTAATGCACAAGCGCCTTCTATTCAAAGTCTTTATATGTTTAAACACGCACAGATCCCACCACCATCATAACAACCTCATTACCATTCACTCAAAGGCAGTTGCTGTGGAAACATCAGACTGTTGTGTTTTTAAAGTGACTGTATGCAGCTGATCTACTAGTATTGTTAGTTAGGTAGTCATAATTATTCTCTAGTTGACTAGTACAAATCTACAGTATTAGAGCAGGTCAGAAGAATAAAATCACAGTGTTGTTTCACTCATTGGTGTTGTTGCACTCGGACACTCAGCAAAATACAGAGAGGGAACCACAGAGTGACACTCCTTCACCAAAATGGTGTTCAATCTGTAACACACAAAAGAAAGTCACACTTTAAACATTCAGGCCTGATTTTGCTTCTTAAACCTTTAATGCAGTTGTATTTGAGGTAGACAAGTATAAATATGCAAAGTGAAATATTATTTGTCCCTAACTTAAGTTTCATATTTTATTACATTTTATGAGTATTAATGAGTTTACACGATTTGCTAAATTATAACAGTAGACCATTGCACAACGTTCATGGGTTCGATACCCAGAGAAAGCAAGAACTGATAAAATGCATAAATGTAAATGTAAAATATGAACCCTGCACACTGTTGTGACAAAACTGGTTTTTGCTGCAATTGCATGCAGGTGCTTTTTGCATATATGAAATTATAAACAATCATAAATTGATTGTTTTCAACTTACGTTACAAGTGGAAGAGAGAGGATGTTTTTGGGTCTAGGTTTACTGTGAAGAGAAAAAAAAAACATCATGTTATGAATGTAATGAAACCCTTTTTACGGTTTCAGGATTCTCATAAGTGTAAGTCATCATAGTTGGGTAAACTTATATAATGCTGAATGGACACCAACATTTTTACGTTTCAGTTAGCTTCAGTAGCAAAAGAAAAATCTATGATACATCTAGATCATTCAGTAAGCAATGTCTGTAGTCTGTGCACTTACATGCTGCTAATAATGGTATTCAGGCAGGCGATGTCATCTGAGACATCATCGTCATTAAAAGCTTTTGAGAAAAGAGAAAACATGCAAAACCTTATTCAGTTGGCTTATGTTGAAAGCAATAGGAATATGGCGCAGAAATTCAGAAAACACAGTTATGATTATTATGGCGTTTTCCCATCAAACTCACCAGTGCAGCTCGTGTTGCAGACATTGAAAGATGGGTTCATGCCAGAATCACAGGCCAGCTGATCACTGAGCTGAAACACACCGTACAGGTGCCAGACGGGACGCCGCTTTGCGTTTGTCTTTATAGAGTGGATATTTAAGAGCTCTTTAGGTTTGGCGGGGACGTTTTTGACAAAGCTGGTGTTGAAGCCTGTAGCACCGGCCAAGCAAACAACTGCATCAGAATGAAAGGAAAATGCATGTGAGAGTGATTGACCTGTCATCTGCACATTATGTGACATAAATGTGACCCTGGACCACAAAACCAGTCATAAGGGTCGGATTTAAAAAATAAGCTTTCCATTGATGTATGGTTCGTTAGGATAGGACAATATCTGGCCGAGATACAACTATCTGGAATCTGAGGGTGCAAAAAAAAAATCAAAATATTGAGAAAAGTTGTCCAAATGAAGTTCTTAGCGATGCATATTACTAATCAAAAATTAAGTTTTGATTAAGTTTTGATAGATTTATGACAAATTACAAAATATCTTCATGGAACATGATCTTTAATTAATATCCTAATGATTTTGATCTGAAATGTGTGTTGGCAGTGTGTGTACACAACCACCCTATAATGATAAAAATCCACCCAGTGTTTTTTTTTTTAATCTACTAAAATCTTTACCCCTTTCTCAAATCAAGCCGATCACAGGCCCCTCCCATGATAGTTTGATTGACAGTAGCGTTTCAGCAGAGACTGGACTGGTGTCTTACCTCAGACCTGCTCTGAGTGAGCTGTCATCAGTCCGCCATTGTTTCACTGCTGGAGCAGATGTAGACAAGAATGACTCCTAAGCGATTGAGGTGTTCTGTTGTTGGATGTAATAATGAACATAGCAGTCGTCATTTACTCCTGAGATCTGAGCCGCTGAAGACGCAGTGGTTTACGTTTGTTTCTGAAGTGAATGCGCCCCTGATCTACATAAATGCATCTATGTTCGCGCGAATCATTCATGATCCAGCCTCATCTACAGAAGAAGTGAGTATAATGTTTTGTAATGAATCTTTGCAAATCGCCTTTCCTAATAATGTGCTAATTAGCCAGTTTCACGATGAATGCGGCTAAAGTAAACAGTCTCTCTGAGAGCAGCTCGGAAGAGAGGGGCGGGGTCAGCAGAGCTCATTAACATTTAAAGGAAAATGCTACAAAAATGGCTTGATCTGAAAAGAGCTGTTTTTGACAGGGTAAAAAAGGTGTTTTTTACACTACCATTGAGAAATTTTAACCAAACTATGTTACAGACTTTTCATTAAGACCCTAAAGAATCATATCAACTCATATGACCCCTTTAAGACTGCTTTTGTGGTCCAGGGTCACAAATATAATGGTGAGTGAAAGGAATCTGTTACTCACGTCTAGCGTTGAGATCGTTCGGGGTCATTTTGTCTCCCATGGCCCGAATCACCTGAATCTGAGCCGCCTCCAGCTTCTCCTTCAGCTCACATTTACTGATAATCCGTCCCTCAGTCACACTGGACACCAGAAAAACCAGAGCAAACGCCGCCAACATCTTCACTGGGTTTATGCTCTTCATCTCTGCTGTCTGGAGAGTAAACTGCAGAGAGTGAAAGCAAAGATATTTGGGAGATTTCTTTTTAGTCAGATACAGCACATTGGTTCCAGAGGCATAATGCATAAAGTCCATTAAAATGTCTCATTTCATTCTAGTTTTGCAAGCAAACAAACAAATTTTAATTTCAAAACCATTTTATTTAGAAAATATGCATTAAATTGATCAAGTGACATTCAAAATTATTTTTCTCAAATAAATGCTTTTCTTTTGAACTTTGTATTCATCAGTGCATCCTGAAAAATGTTGGTTTCCACAAAAACATGAAGCAGCAGAACTGTTTTCAACATTGATAATAATAAGAAATGTTTCTTGAGCAGCAAATCAGCATATTAGACTGATTTCTGAAGGATCATGTGACACTGAAGACTGGAGAAATTATGCTGAAAATTCAGCTTTGATCACAGCAATAAATTACATTTTAATTTTTTTAACATTAGAAAGTTATTTTAAATTGTTACAATATTTCAAAATATTACAGTTTTTACTGTATTTCTAATCAAATAAATGTAGCCTTGGTGAACAAAAATGTGACCCTGAACCACATAGATTTGACCCAGCCAAAAATACATTGTATGGGTCAAAATTATAGATTTTTCTTTTATGCCAAAAATCATTAGGATATTAAGTAAATATCATGTTCCATGGAGATATTTTGTAAATTTCCTACTGTAAATATATTAAAACTTAATTTTTGATTAGTAATATGCATTGCTAAGGACTTCATTTGGACAACTTTAAAGGCGATTTTCTCAGTATTTTGATTTTTTTGCACCCTCAGATTCCAGATTTTCAAATAGTTGTATCTCGGCCAGATATTGTACAATCCTAACAAACCATACATCAATGGAAAGCTTAATTATATATGTTCAGAATGACCAGCAAGGCATATTCTACAATACTGAACACAAAACTTGCGTTCAGACAACTGGAAGAACCATATTATTAACAACCATAATTGAGTCTTACCAGATGTTCTTTTGGTGGAGATTGAGATGAATGAGTCTTCAAATGTTCCTCAGTCTTCACTGTCTTCTGTACTGTGACCCATCAGACTTATATATGTTAGAGTCGCCTCCACCTCCAGCTGCACCTGTGATTTTGGTCCATCCTACAATTAATCCTGAGATTAATTTTTTTGCTTAATTCGTGTCAGAGGAGGATGGGCTCTCCCTGCTGAAATTTAGTTCCTCCCAAGGTTTCTTCATACACCCAAACCACACTGGGCAAATTCTTATTCTTAAATGTAAAAAAATCAGCCCATGTTTGCTGTGATGTGACATTCAGGCCATTTTAGCTTGTATTTTTAAAATAATTTCTGTGGCATGTCTGCAGCAGACAGATAATAGAGGTCAGAAACCACTCTTTAAAGCTTTAAATCCTCGCTGTCTTTTGTTTGGGTGGATCTGTTGGCGGGGTGAACATGACAATTCCTTGTAAAAACTAAATGCTTTTGTGCAAACGTGCTTTTTGGGCAAGGCGCTGACATTTAAATAGAGTTTTCTAGAAACTCGTAGTGGTTTTAGACAAGTTATATAATTTAAGGATCATTTGGTAATTATGAATGATCCAAATAGGACAATTTAAATCAGACTTAATCTTTTGCATTGTCTCAGCACACTAGATGATTTGCAGCTTACATTAGTGTGTCAAAGTCTCATTCTACATGCAAGGTTTTGTAGGAACGATGATGTTTTACTGGGAAAGATTAAAATTGAAGTTAAGTGTTTTTTGCATGCTTTTCACAATACATGTTGATCCAAAGCTGCTTTGCAGAATATAATGTTAAAAAACGACTGTTGGTTTGGGTGGATGAAGAAGAAACCTTGGGAGGAACCAGAGCTCAATTTTAGAAATGTACATTAATCTCAGTATTAATTATGGAATGATCCAAAAGCACAGGTGCAGCCGCAGGTGGAGGAGATTCGAACATATATAAGTCTGACGAATCAGATACAGAAGACAGTGAAGACTGAGGAATATTTGACGACTCTCATTCATCTGTCTCCAACAACAAAGCAACGTCTAGTAAGATAAATATTTATATTTATCAAAAATAAAAAAATCATAGAACAATTGAAATATTTAGCTAATTCTGTCTTAATAAAAATAATAATTTATTTAAAGTATTTGATCAATAGTTTGGCTGTTTGCATGCATGATCTAAAATAATAACATTTTTATTTGCTCATATTTTCTTATATATATATTTTAAATCGTAATACTGTTTTTTTTTAATTGCAGGGGAAAGTGTGCATCTAAAATGCATTGAATACAGATTGCAATAGATTTCAGACAACAGCTGGTGATGGCTAAGCTAAAACTTTACCACCAGAATTTTTAAAACAATTTTTATATTATTTGCTTATTCTCTTTTCCTGCATGATGCATGATGCATCATGAATATATGCATGTATATGAAAACTATGTGGCATCTTGTTGCTTTTTGATTCAAAGAAAAGAAAGAAAACTTAGAGTGGTTTGTTAATTTTATTTTTTATGATAAAGTGACAGTATTTAAAAGCACTCAGCAGCAGCACAATCATATTGGACTATACACTGATGTTTAGGTTTATACAATGATATATATTTAGACATTCACAGTATTACAGTAATAAACTAAAGTGTCTTAATGCACAAACTCCCTATATTCAGACTCTCGTTTAAACTCCCGCCACCATCATAATGACCTCATTACCATTCAATCAAAGACAGTTGCCATGGAAAGCATCAGACTGATGTGCGTAAGGAATGCAGCAGGAAGAATCTAATCTTGAGTGAGTCTGCTCCATCTGTTTTAAACACATTCAGCAAAGTAGTTTGGAGGAACGACAGAGTGACACTCCTTCACCAACATCATCTCCACACTGTAACGCACAGAAGACACTTTCAGACCTGACTCGGACACATTATAATTACTGTGTCACATGTAGAGAAACAAAAACTACACACACACATACATACATACATACATATGTACATATATATATATATACATATATATATATATATAGATATAGATATATAGATACAGTATATAGATATAGATATAGATTTAGATTTAGATTTCATTCAATATATATTTAAATATTTAACATTTATGATTTTGTAAAACCATAAACTATACAACTGTAAATGTGTATATATAAAAATAACTTACATCTTCTTAACATCAAATAGGATCTCTTTGGGTTTCGCTTTCCTGTTAAGAAATGAGATATTTATACTACTTTGTTATGTAATAGTTATATTTTTTAACACTTTTGTGTTATCATGCAATCTACCATAAAAAAGCATAATCTCCTTTGAATTTTAATATATTAAAACAGCACTGGTAACTAAAGTAAGCATGAGTTTGTTGTACTTACATAAAGTTTGTCAGGGTCTTCAGGCAGGCGATGTCATCAGTGATGTCGTCATCAGTCAAAGCTGGTTCGCAAAAAAAAGAGAAAAAGAATTCAAAGTTCTTTTATTTGTTTTTAAACGTTCACGTTATTGCTTGCTCTTTGATTTTTTACAGTGCAGTAATTAAAAACACTCACCAGAGCAGGTCATGTTGCAGACGTTGAGCGATGGGATCATGCCGGAATCACAGGCCAGCTGATCACTGAGCTGAAACATACCGTACAGGTGCCTGACATCTTTGGCAGCTGTGGTCGGACGTGGTTGCTGCGTCTCGTGGCCGGAGCCCCGGGGTCCTTTAGTGGGAGCCTGTGCATAGTGCTTAGGTGGAGCTCCAGCTGGAGCCTGAGGTGGCAGTCGAGATGATGGAGCTCCAGATGGTGGAAGCTTGGGTGGAGAACCAGATGGTGGAACTTTGGGTGGAGCTCCAGATTGTAGAACCTTTGGTGGAGCTCCAGATGATGGAGCCTGAGGTGGACCTCTGCGTGGTGAAGCCTGAGGTGGAGCTCCAGATGATGGAGCTTGAGGTGGAACTTGGGATGCAACTTGAGGTGGGGCCTGTGCTGGCTTCATCTCCTTATTGTGGACCGTGGTGTTTTTGACAAAGCTGGTGTTGAAGGCTGAGATGCTGGCCTTGCAGACAACTGCCTCAGGAAAGAAGAAAGACATAGATGAGGGTCACATAATCTGACATAAAACAGTGCAATTTGGCATTCTGAAGGGATAAACTGCAGAACAATATCTCACGTCTGGCGATGAGACTGTTCACGGTTATTGTCTCTTCCATGACGGTGATCTGCTGCAACTGAGCGGCGTCCAGCTGGGCCTTCAGCTCACATTTATTCATAATCCGTCCCTCAGTCACACTGAATACCAGCAGAACTAGAGCAAACGCCGCCAACATCTTCACTGGGTTTGCACTCTTCATCTCTCTCTGTTTGGAAATCTGCAGATTATATGTGTTCAGTTAATCCAGGGAACTCTGATTACATCTTGAAGTAGAGCCAATAACAGATTACAAATATTCAGTGATTGTATATTCATGAATTAATGAATTGGGAGAGATAAAAAATATCTGTAGTATTTTAGTTCTGATCATGCACAAAAAAACATCTTCAACTTAACTTAAATTAAAAATGTAAAATTCAGATTAAAACTTAAGTATTAAATAGGTTGAGCCACATATATACAGCATATATATATATGCTAACTTAATAATATATATTGCACAAAAACAAATGATAAATAATTATTACTACATAAAAACAAAAAAAGTACATTCAATTCAGCAATTGCTTTCATCCAAAGTTTGTTTTCCTTTATTTTTTACAATGACCAGCAGTGAACTTAATGATTAGTTTGAGCAACAACAACAAAAAACCATGAAATATCATGAAGAACCGAATTGTAATGCATCTTACCAGAGGTTCTGTTGAGATGCTGCTTGTTGTTTTTTTTTTGCTGTGGTCCATCTTATATATGTCCGACTGACCTCCATCTGCGCTGTTGGTCCATCCCATCATCACGAGGAGATCATATTCCTATGATGTCATTGCTCTGAAACAGACTGAAAACAACACAAATGCTGGCCAGGAAGCTCAGGTTGTCATCCTTGTTATTATGTATTTGCTTATTTATTTGCTCTCTTTTTCTCCAGTGGTTTCCAGCTGTGAGTGGAATGATGTGAAGCTGATGTTTTGATGCTTGAGTCTTTGTGCTCTGTTTGTCTTTAGATTATGATGTTCTGCAACACGCTCACCCACACCCACAAACAGCAGCATTTCCAATTCAAATAGCTGAATGCCGCACTCATCTTCACCTAGAGCCCACTGCTTGTATAATGGTACTGCTGTGACTCTCTAAAGCCTCAAGTCTTTACTCTGTTTTGTTTGGGTGGATCTGAAGGGCTGACAATGCTTAAAGGACCATTTAGCAATTGTGAATTATGCAATGAAAACTATTCAAATCAAATATGATCTTCTGCATTGTCACACCAGATGAGTTTTGTTCTCAGGAAACGTCTTTTTTATGCAGCTTTTCTGATTAAGACAGATAAGCTTATTGTCATATGTGATTGAGCTTTAATTTTTACTTTAGATGCATTACATGGTCAATCTGACAAATTTTTGCTGGAAATGTTCTCTATTTCGGTCAGTATCTCGGTCCAAATCTCTGAGCTTCACTGCGAGGGCTCATTTGAGTGTATTCAAATAGCACACAAATACTTGGTGTGCTCGAAAATGCTTGACCTTTGTGTGTTGTTGTTTTTAACATGTAAATGTGAACTTCACATGGCACAGGACAAATAAGAAATTGGATAAAAGGACAAACAATAATTTTTAAGCACAATTTCAAGGATTATTCATCGTATGCTTGTGGATATGCGCTCACCATCCTTTTTATTATATATACCCATAATTTATTTAATTTATATTTTTTAATTCATGTATATTAAATAAATAATACATTTATATATTCTACATTTTAATATATTAATGCATGTTTAATGATGCATAGAGCATACTTATGTAATATAATATGTCCATGGCAAAAGAAGGAACAGGCTTTGCACAATGGATTTGGTTAAACAGAGTTGATCTTTTATTGTGATTCATTGGGACGTAGGGCAGGTGCACAAACGAAGAGAGACATAAAACAGCGGCATCACAAAAATAAACGGTTTGAGCTCTCTAAAAAATGAATGAATCATTTAAAAACGTATTTGTGATTTAGATGTTGTAAAAATCATTTTATGAGAATGCATGGCTATTTTGAATGGCCATTGGTGGAGAAAGATGCTCTTTGGAGACAGATGGTGTTACGATATTTACCAGCAGAGGTTAAATAGACCATGCAAACCAGACTTCTTGGATGGTATAACACTTGTTTTGTGATAACCCTGTTGAAAAAAACCAGCATATGCTGGTTAGGTATGTTTTGACGCTGGGATGCTGGTTTAAGCTGGTCCTTTGCTGGTTTATGCTGGTCATGTGCTGGCAAAGGACCAGCATAAACCAGCAAAGGACCAGTTTAAACCAGCAAAGGACCAGCATAAACCTGCAAAGGACCAGTTTAAACCAGCATCCCAGCGTCAAAACATACCAAACCAGCATATGCTGGTTTTTTCAACAGGGAGATAGGCATATATGAACATGCTTATACATTTCACTCATGCAAACACTGATTTGTTGGTGTTTTTATTGTAAAGACAGACTTAGACAAGTGTATTTTTTTTTAAAATATTTGTTTATTTGCATTCTGAGGTATGCTATAGTACATGCAGCATAATTGAGGCTATTCTGAGAACATTTTACAGGTACATTATGGCAGAAAATGGAAGAGTGAAATACAAGGGTCTGAGAACTGAGTTCCTGTTGGGTTTTATACAATAATGAGTTGGGATGAAATTTGACAGAATATTCATGCCTGAAGAAACGCTGAATGTTTCACGGACACTCAGCAAAGTACTGCGCAGGATTGACGTTGCGGCACTCGTTCACAGAGAGAATTACAAGTGGCCTAAAAGACAAGAAACACAATCTTGTAAAAGAAGGGTTACATCTTGCAAAGCTTATTGCTGTGGTTAAAAATATATTGCTAATATTCATGTAAATATATGTACAGAAATATATTTCCAATAAGTTTTAGTTACTTCTATTTCATCATATATTTTTGGCAATTGTTTATGTATATTGTCCGAAATATATTTTATACATTTTGAAAAATTTATTTCCTTAAGCCTTATACGCTTTCAAGTATTGAATAAAATAGAAATATATTTGTTTGACTTACGTTTTATTGGGTGGAGAAGCGAAGGCTGAAACAGCGCTGTAAGAAAACAGGAACAGGAATATTACTATTTATGAGAAAAATACACTTGTTTAGTTGCTTTTAGTAATATTCGAATGTTTTACAAATTAAGAATCTTGGCCATTTACAATTACAATGTGTTTATTTTGCAGATTCTAAATGACAGTGGTCTTTGGCAATGCTACAAATGTTATCTGACCTCAACGGAGTCATGCAAATGAGCAGTGACAGAATGTGGTGACTACCAATGGGAATGTAGATGGTGATCATGTGATTATAGCGGGACTAAAGATGACAATTTACGCATTTCTTGCGCTGTTCAGCAGGGTCTTCAGGCACGTGAGGTCATCCCTGATGTCATCATCAGCCAGAGCTTTAGAAGAAAAAAAAAATAGATGTCACTCGAATTTGACGTGTACTATGATTGTGAAATTGTGATGAAACTATGTGATGTGCTATTGTGTAAATGGGATGTTCTTTAAAAAAAAATTTTTTTCGTGAATTGGTGGCTTATTTGTACAGTGCCAATCATGTCTTTGTACGATCTGCCTATATACGCCCCACTGACGGTTAAGTTTATGGTGGAGCTTCATGCTTACTTTTTTCCTAAAAAAAAATCATTTTTGTGGCAATCACACTGTACGAATTCATACGAAATTTCCAATTTGTAAAATAATTACCCTTTCTCAGTTTTTAGTTACTTTCGTAACCAGTCACATGAGACATCACTCAAATTTGACGTACTGAAATTTTGAAAAATTGTGTTGAATTGCATTATTGGAATCTATCAATACAAGCTCACAGCAATATGTAACCAGTGCTGGGTAGATTACTTACAAATTGTAGTCCGTTACTGATTCCAAATTGCATGACAAAAAAAATGTAGTTTTTAGGTAATGTAATCTGATTACTTTTTGATTACTTTTAGATTACTTTTGACCTAACTTGTTTATCACATTGATTTAAATAGGAACTGCAGGGGGTTTGTGAGTTTAATGAAAAGCTAATAATTAATTAAATCATAATAATGTTAAATTAAAATAAATATTTTTAAAATTACAACAGTCAATAAAACATAAAAATCTCAAATATTAGACCTGTTTACAGCATGTGACTATGTGAATGATATCTAATCAATAAAAAAGTAACTGTAGTCTGAGTAGTCATTGTTCAATTCAATTTTCAATTCAAGTTTATTTGTATAGCGCTTTTCACGATACAAATCGTTGCAAAGCAACTTAATTTAATTTAATTCAACTTAATTACAGCAAATTAGGTTTCTACAATATTTAGTGGTAGCTTATCAGTGGTGACTGTCAGTTAATGTACATATGGCAGAAATGTACGGAAAAATCAATTAAAGATAATCAAACAGACGATGAACACTATTAACAGCAATTATTATATGATGCAATCAAACTTATAGCAAAATTTGGTAGTTCTGTATGTTGTTTCATTGTGTGAATTTATTCGAAATCACCACCCCATAAATTAGTTAAATTTCTCATGAGATTGGGTTCAGTCTATTCTGTTTATAATCACTTTTGTAACGTGACTTACCTCTGCAGTTCATGCGGCAGATGTTCAGACTCTGGCCGGATCCGGAATCGCAGGCCACACGGTCGCTCAGCTGGAAGATTCCAAACAGTCTTGTGGTGAGACCAGGCCTTGCAGTGACATTCTCCTCGGAACTCTCGGAACTCTCGGAACTCTCGGAACTGTCGTCAGAAAATCCAGCTGGCCGCCTGAGTGCCGCAACATGGGATCTCTTTCCCCTTCCGCCGGGACGACCAGGTCTTCCTCCTGGACGACCAGGTCTTCCCCCTGGTCTTTCATTGGGTCGTTGTTGTGGTCTGAGAGGGGGTCTCACTGGAGGTCTGGGGTCTTCTTGGATGGTGGTGACCAGGCTGGTGTCGAACTTCGACACACGCTCCACAGAACAAACGACTGAAAGAAAGACAGAAACACTCTTGGCTTACATTTGTATCATTACTAGTTGTCAACTGACAGCGTTTACCCTTGCAACACTTACTTTGGGCGATGAGCGAATTTGCAGTTGTATTTCCAGGCACAGTTACGTTTCCAGGCACAGTTACGTTTCCAGGCACAGTCACGTTTCCAGGCCCAGTCACACTTCCAGGCCCATTCGTGACAGTTGCAGGCCCATTTCCTCCCTGATTTCTCCCCAGTGCCGCCTCGAGTTGGGATTTCAGCTCACATTTACTGAGAATCCGTCCCACACTTGCACTGGAGAGCAAGAAAGAACCAGAGCCAACACGGCCAACATCTTCACCTTCATCTCTCTCTGGAGATTAAATACAGAGCAATGGACAAATCCAAATTAAACAATCCTAAACTGCGGTTTACCTCAGAAAACAGTCCATTCTCTTCATACAGTGCTTGCAATGAAGGAACATAATCACTAATGCAGCCAGCAATCTTCTGGATTTGTTCTCAGGGAAAATGTGCAAAAATGTGCCTTTAGCTTGTCATTGGGTTAATGCTTGGTCTTGACCACCCAGACTCTAGCCTTGGAAAACTGTCAGAAAAAGTGCTTGTCACTGGGTCAATAGGGATATCTTTGTACCTTATTCCACTCTAAAAGGTTCATAGTGGTATCTTAAGGATACATATTACCACTTTAAGGTACTAATATGAACATTTAATGAGCAGATAACATACAAAGATGCCTTTTTAAGGGTATTAGCCCAGTGCCAAGCCATTTTTCTGACAGTTTTCCAAGGCTAAAGTTTGGGTGGATTATTAAAATTACAAACATGCTTTTTTTTTATCATTATGCCCTTTAGCAATGCAATTGGTAAACACTATGCATTAGGTCTTCTACAACCAAATGGCTCATTATTCTTGCATATTTTGATACAGTTATAAAATGAAGTAGCATTTTAGTCTAGCAGATAAATGAGCAATATTGGTAAAGCATTTTATACAAAGAGTTCAAACGGGATTTTACCAGAGATGCTTCGACTGTTGTAAATGTAGGTATAGTCTTCAGTCTTGCTTTGGGCTGGTGTTTGTTTCCACCATCCGCTGTGTGCTGATCGGACGAGCATGGGGATTTTTATACTGAATTTGATGTCATGACCTCACCGCATCAAACTCACTAAACCTGTTGAAGAACCACCACATGACTCGAATTCCAAAGACAAATTGTATGTATTGCATCATACTTTTTGAAACAGCTCCTTATCCGGAGCGTCTGATGTGATGTAACATTACAGAGACGCTCAGGTGGAGGTGAGTCAGGTTTTGCTTCGTCACTTTTTCCTCTCGCCATTTCAACTATTTTTAAACTGTGACCATGTAATTATGAGATCTTTGTTGTGTGCTAGTTTCCTGGTGGATGATCCAGACTTAGTGGCTCTGCAAATAAATTAAACATTTGTTTATTATTATTATTATTATTTATTAGTATCTTGTTTTACATTTTAATTTCAAAAGGTTACCACTGAACATAAAGGGATAGTTCACCCCAAAATGAAAATTCTGTCATTAATTATTCACCCTCATGTCGTTCCAAACATGTAAGACCTTCGTTCATCTTCGGAACACAAATTAAGATATTTTTGATGAATTCCGAGAGCTCTCTGACCCTCCCATAGACAGCAAGTATACTACTATGATCAAGGTCCAGAAAACGTAGCAAGGACATTGTTCAAATAATCAAAAAAGAAAACAAAAATAACAACTTTATTCAACAATTCGTCTCCTCCGCGTCATCCTGGCGCCATTTCGGAGAGTATCCACTGAACGTAAACAACGTATGCTGTTCAGTGTCAGCTGCGTCATGCAGATACGTTGTTTACGTTGTTTACACTTTGATCTGAACGAAAACAGCTGACACAGAACAGCATACATTGTTTACGCTCAGCGGATACTCTCCAAAATGGCGCCAGTGTGACGCAGAGGAGACAAATTGTTGAATAAAGTCGTAATTTTGTTTTCTTTGCACACAAAAAGTATTCTCGTAGCTGCAAATAATTACGGTTGAACCACTGATGTCACATGGATTATTTTAGCGATGTCCTTGTGGATACTCTCCAAAATGGCGCCAGTGTGACGCAGAGGAGACAAATTGTTGAATAAAGTCGTAATTTTGTTTTCTTTGCGCACAAAAAGTATTCTCGTAGCTGCAAATAATTACGGTTGAACCACTGATGTCACATGGATTATTTTAGCGATGTCCTTGCTATGTTTCTGGACGTTGATCGTGTTATTGCTGTCTATGGGAGGGTCAGAGAGCTCTCGGAATTCATCAAAATTATCTTAAATTGTGTTCCGAAGATGAACAAAGGTCTTACGGGTTTGGAACGACACGAGGGTGAGTAATTAATGACAGAATTTTCATTTTTGGGTGAACTATCCCTTTAAGAACTCAAAGGTCTTTATTTATTTATTTATTTTTTACTGATGTCAAAAGTAGAGCTGTCAGTGTAATATCAGTGTATTATTATTATTATCAGTCAAGTTTGGTGTGCTCTTATTACACAAAAAAACATGCAATTTGTCAAGTTTAACATGTTTTGTGCAATGATATTCAAAATGTTTCAGGGTTAAATGTTATGGGTTGAATTATCAATGCAAAAATTAAGAATAATGGCTTTAACTAGCAAATTTCAATGCAAACTTTTGATTTTTTTTCATTTAAAAATATATAAATGAGTATAGACATCACAGATTTTTTTTTACATTCATTTATTTATTTTCAAATAACAGTTTATTGATATACTACCATTCAAAAGATTGGGGCATGTTCCCCCCCCCCACGGATGGTATACATCCATGCATCTGTGTAAAGAGTAGTCGTTGATTTACTGACCAGATTTGGTTGTGGTGTTCACTGGAAACAGATATTCATTCCAGAAAGGATTTCTACCATTCACTCACGCAAAAACTGATTTATTGATGTCTTTGTAGTTTATAGAGAAGACAGGCTTAGACAAGCAACTCTTTTATGAATATTGTTTTATTTGTAGTCTGAGGTAGAAGCAGAGAACATCACAATTGTGGCTATTTTAAAAACATTTTTCAGGTGTATAATGCAAATACATCTCAAGAGTGAAATACAAGAGATGTAGACATCCGAGATCTGATCATTTCAACTACTTTATGTGATCAGTAATGCCCCTGATCCTCTTTTACCAGCACATTAACCATCAAGTGTATAACAGTAATGCATAGGATGACACTGGCGGCGCTCGTCCACACAAATCATGTGCAGCCTAAAAGACAATAAACACAATCTTATGAAACAAGTTTTACGTCTTGCAAAGCTTATTGCTGTAGTTTATTATCTTAACATGTTGTTTAACATGTTGATGGTACTGTAATCATACGAGCACACAATTTATTTAATTTTACATAAGCAGTTGCCTTCTAAACGGAATGGAATGATTAACTCACAAATGACTCATATTATACTGACTTATATTAGAACCCATATGGGAAAAATACATATTTTCAGATACTGAATATATTTGAAATATACTGTAAAATATACAAAAATAGACAATTATATTGGAAACATAATTGGTGGTAAATATATTTACATAAATATATTTCAGATTTTGAATTGAGAGTAAGAATTGAGAGTAAGGACATTTGTTACAAAAAAATTTTTTTTCAAAGAAATTCTGTATTTCAGTATTTCACAATTACTGTTTTTACAGTAAAATAAATGTAGCCTTGGTGAGCAGAAAAGACTTCTTTCAACAACTCTTAAAAAAAAATTATTAATTATTCCAAACTTCTGACTGGTAGTGAAAATGCTGATAAATATGAACTGTAAAAGACTGTAACCGTGGGATAAAAAAAGACTTTTTTATGATTATACACCCTTAAATATAGTGTCAGAAAGACAAGTCATAGCATAAATTCATTTTTTTTTAAATATATACATTAAAATGTGTTGTACTGGTGATGAATAGGGAAAGTCCAGACTGTGTGTTGCATGTATAGTGGGTGGATTGGTATTGCACACCTGTGGTTGGATTCCTGTTATGTAATTTTAGCCGGACTGCCACACAGTTTCGGCAGTAATTAATAACCGAACAGGCGTATGTTGTGTTGTTACAGAGCTGTTGTATCTAGAGTATTTGACAGAGTGACGCTATTCAACTAAACGATACTATGATGTATTTCTATGATAAGACTGTCAATCTTTGTTCAGTTCTGCAAAATGCATATTCCTTCAAATATGCAGATACCCACAAAAGTATTACTGAATTGAAAATTATTTTAAACTCTATACATAGTGGCTCAAAAATATAAGTAGACACTTTACTTCATCGCATTAGATGCAAAATATCAAGTCGCTTTCCACTTTATTTTTAACCAGCTTGAGGTCATTTTTTGCTAATGCATAAGTTCATAATATTAACATAAGAACACTTTTCACAAAGTTTACAGTTTTTTAAAATTGCTTAGACACTAAAAGTGATACTTGAGGCCCACTTAGTGGAACCGTTCACTCTCTAATCTTTAGACCAAGTCTGCAAAACTACAAGCGCATTACATGCTTTATTCTTTTTCTTTTTTAATAAAAAAATATAAAGTTGCTATTTTAGTTTTTATTAATATTTTGTTAGTTTTCGTTTTAATTTAATGTAAACTTGTATTAATTTTGTTGTGTTTGTCATTTTTAGTATTTTTATTTTAAAATATGTCTATATAGTTTTTATTAAACTTTTTTACTATCAGTTTTTTATTGCATCAAGTTAAACAAAAAATATGAGAAATGTTGCTTTTGCAATTAGCTGAAATAAAAAAAAAAAAACAAGTTTAAGCTTTTAAATATTTATTTCAGTTAAGGTTTTGCGTTAGCAGCGCAAAAGGTTGTGGGTTCGATTCCCAGGGAACACACATACTGTTAAAAAATGTATAGCCTGACACTATCAGTTTTTTATTGCATCAAGTTAAACTAAAAATATGAGAAATGTTGCTTTTGCAATTAGCTGAAAAAAAAAAAAAACAAGTTTAAGCTTTTAAATATTTATTTCAGTTAAGGTTTTGCGTTAGCAGCGCAAAAGGTTGTGGGTTCGATTCCGAGGGAACACACATACTGTTAAAATATTAATTTTGTTGTGTTTGTCATTTTTAGTATTTTTATTTTAAAATATGTCTATATAGTTTTTATTAAACTTTTTTACTATCAGTTTTTTATTGCATCAAGTTAAACAAAAAATATGAGAAATGTTGCTTTTGCAATTAGCTGAAATAAAAAAAAAAAAACAAGTTTAAGCTTTTAAATATTTATTTCAGTTAAGGTTTTGCGTTAGCAGCGCAAAAGGAAGGTTGTGGGATTCCCAGGGAACACACATACTGTTAAAAAATGTATAGCCTGAATGCACTGTAAGTCGCTTTGGATAAAAGTGTTATTATTAATTAAATTATAACTAAAACTGAAAACATTAAAAAACCTTGACTGAAATAAATGTTAAGAAGCTTAAACCTATTTTAGACACCTTTTTTTTTTTCTTGAAAAAGGTGCTTGTGTTTCTGGTTTGTTAATGACATTTTTACGTGTGACTTCAGTGTCCAAAACCTTTTACGTTCAATTGGATCTGATATTAAATATCCTAATTGCTGGATTATTAAATACACGTCTATTTATTCAGGTTCAGTATCACATAAACACACCCTAATTGCACCATGAAAAATCTGGAGAGAGAGAACAGAACGAACAATGTAGGCTACCGTGCAGACGAGGAACATGATCATGTGTTATGACGCAAGTATTGAATATCAGAGACTATTCATTTGACAACTGTCCAACAAAGAAAACTTAGCTTGTTCTGCGTCTCTAAAGCGAGGTGTCGGTTTGCAGAAGGGTCAGAAGAGTTTGAGCTATTTTGAACACAAGATGAATGTCAGCATGACTCAGCATGACAGCATAAATGTCAGCCTGACAAGCACGTCAGCCTCTCACGGCTGTGATTAACTGATATCTAATAGTTAAATATGATTGAAATATGTCGCCCACACTACGGCCCTTGTCAAATAAAGTATCAAAGGCAGGTGGAGATCGCTGCTCACTTGTTAGTAGCTCATTTGTTTGATCATCTAATGAATTGCATTGGGGTATTTAAATATTTACATAGCTACTGTATTTAACCGATGTATGCTGCTATTCTAACGTCGTGCTTTGAGGTAAATCTAAACCAACACAACTGCACAGATCAGTCAGCTTAACGTAATCACCCAAATCTTTACAATGCGATTCACGTGAAACTCACTGACATTTGTACTTGAGGTTTCACGTGGAGTGCTGCTTTTAAAGCTAATCATTACAGAGGTGCATGAAATATGTGTGGCTTTCAGCTCTGGGCTGTGTGCCAGTGGAAAATCATTTCAAATGCATGTTTTACATGACTGCTCTGAAAGATCTGTGTGTCATTGTGTGATTACAGAATGTTTTTTCCTCAATCGAAAGGTTTTGATTGCACTTTTGATAGGAGCTTCATCTCATCTCTGCTGCTGCTCCAGCGGCTCTGGATGTGAACTCAGTGTGAACTTCTGGAAATCAGCGCCTGTGGAAATACAGCACAGTCACACACTGCACCAAATGGTCAGTTTTGATCATTTTGTCCCCTCCGAGCTGCTAAAATCCTCATGTTTCAGTGTTTCGTGCAACATGTGCGATGTCATATTGTCATGTTGATAGAGGATCTCCTCAAGGTACAGTGATTTTACGGCATGTGCATTTCATGGTATGCTGCATTCAAGCACAAAACCACCACCACAGACTATTTGTATAAGTATTTCACCCTAAAATAAAATGATCACCACCATCATCTTTTACCATCAAGTTTCCAATAAAACTGTCTAAAGGTTGGCAAGTTCTGAAGAAGAGATTAAAATGTTTGTAGATGTGATGTCAAAATCTAAAAATAGTAAAGCAATTAAAACGATTAATACCGGTATATGCTCCTCCTTTAACATTTTCACATAATATAAAAAAACAATAATAATAATAAATAATGGTGCTGACCTGCAAAGTATATTTTCTGTATTAAAATTTGCATTGTAATATCCTATGGAAATGTAAATATATGTATAATATATATTTGTCTGTAAACTGATGCTTATGTACCCTCTTTTTTTTGTGTCTTTTTTTTCCTTTCCTTTTCTTGTTCCTTGTTCCTTCTTGTTGAGGCATGTGAAATGTTTTTGTTATATAGTGAGATATGGCACTGCACATGCTACTTGTTGATAATAAAGCATTATATAAAAAAAAACAAAAAAAAACAAATCCCAGCGGGTTCCGTCACTTTTTTGGGTCCCCTAGAAACATTTCCGCTGTGGTCCGTGCTATTTAAAAACGTTCTGAAGACAAACAAAGCACAATCAAAATGACAATTTCTTGTTTCCAGAAGGCATATGACAGGCCAACTCGTGACTCATTTTCAAATCAAGTAGCCTAATTTCTTGCAATAACATGGCTTTCAAATCAGCGTTATTTTAGTCTCATTGATGTACTACAACAGTTTTTATTAGTATTTTGAATTAGATTTTATTTGTAAATATATATATATATATATTTTTTTTTTTACGTTTTTGTCATTTTTATTTGTTTAAATGTCTGTATTTTTATTGATTTTTATTTCAGTTTGAGTTTTTTTAGGGTTTTTTCCCCCAGCAACTAGCTACAATATAATATAAAATTATTTAATTTTGTTTCAGGTAACTTTTTTGGTTAGCTGAAAAGTTAGTTCAAGTCAGTATCAAGTTAGCTGAAAAGTTACCTGAAATAAACTTGATACCTAAAATGGCTTTAGTCTATATCCCTGCCACATCCCTCAAAATTCCACAAAGAATAGAACAGCTTTGGGATTTGGGCATATGGCAAGACTCACGTTCTCTCATGAAACTAAAAACATTTCAGATGAATAAAGATCGATTACTATGTTAATAACTAGCTGTATAACCATAACGTTTTAAAAATTGGTCTAACTCTCCGCTCCATAACAACAACCGCACAAAGGAACTATAATGCTGGAAACATATTCAACACTTATTATTTTTTTATTATTAATGAAGAAATAAGCCTTCCAGCAACACCATTCCTGATTATCCAGGGCGGGAGACCAAGTTTAAGAGCTTAAGAGACAGGATCTTTTGTAAGAATAAAAGGTGAGTGTTGCCAAACGTGAACGGAGGGGATTTCATCTTAATCTTCTGTTAGTGACTCTGAATGTAAGACTTTAAAGCATTCCTCTACAACTATAGAGAGCTTTATATGTACAGTACTGAAGTCAATAAAGGCAGTACAGAGCTGGTCAATCTTCTCTAACTGACCTGTAGACTGTGCGTTTGGTGTGTGTGTTTCTCTGTGATGGGACTGAAGTGAGGCCTGAAGGGTCAACAGATCGAAGTTTCCTCTCTGATATTTCTTAACTGCTCTAGATTCATAATGTCGCATGTCTGGAGTCTCCGGCGTCAATCTGAGGAGAAATCAGAAATCTGTTAAGACTGGTAAAGAGCATTTTTACTTTCACCTATTGCCCTTGAACTATAATGTCATCCGACTAAGTTACATAAGTTAGTATATGCTCCAGATGTTATTATATGATCATCAGCATGCAGTGATTACATTTTTATGTAGGCCAGTACATTAGTGTCACCTGGCTCCCTCGACAAAAACCCAGTGGGATTTTTTTAAGCTCTGTGGCCAATGAAAGTGTATGATTCTTACAAATTTTGTTCATCATGATAATCAACTTTTATGAATTTTGAAGCCTAAATACAAATGTCAGAAGTAAAAAAAGATAAATGTAGGCTATAAATGAACTAAACCTCAGTCACATGACTTCAAAATCACCACCATTAAGCTTCTGACAACTCTTTCAGTCTTTATTTAAAAACATTTTCCCTGAAAGTTTGAGTTAGAATAGTTTGTAAGAGTTTGAACAAACACAGTGAGGCTAGTGAGTAGATGAGTTTTTCTGTTCGGTGTTTGGTATTTAGTGTCTCCGACAACCTCTGTAGTCCCATTTAGCCACTTGAGAGCAATCATCTTTTTAAAATCTAGAATAAAACATCAAAATATCTTGATTTTTGTGTTCACCACAGACAAAAAAAACATTCACAAACCCCATTGGCTTCAGGATGATGGAACCAGAAGTGCTAAAAAGGATGTTTCTAGGTTTTAGCCTATAAAAATACATCATCCCTGCAGCACTGCTAAAGCGCTGCTGATTTCTTGACTAATTTGAAACCCTAATGCAGGGTTCCTCAAATCTTGCCCTGGAGGGCCAATGCTCCAACCCTGATCAAAGTCACCTATTTTCTAATGATCCCGAAGACATTGATTAGCATGCTCAGGTGTGTTTGATTAGGGTTAGAGCTAAACTCTGCAGGAAAGTGGATCTCGTGGGCCAGATTTGAGGATCCCTGCCTAATGTGTGCTGCATGTGGCCTAAAGCAGGGGTGCCCAAACTCGGTCCTGGAGGGCCGGTGTCCTGCAGAGTTTAGCTCCAACTTGCCTCAACACACCTGCCTTTAAGTTTCTAGTATGCCTAGTAAGAGCTTGATTAGCTGGTTCAGGTGTGTTTAATTGGGGTTGGAGCTAAACTCTTCAGGACACCGGCCCTCCAGGACCGAGTTTGGACACCCCTGGCCTAAAGTACTTTACTGACAGCACAAACTAGTGTGAATACATCAGAGTACACATAAACAAATTTTCTCAGCTAGTTTGAGAAAATGCAAACATTTCAAGTCATTCAAATATTAAAAGATGATAGGATGCAAAGTGAATTTCTCTTTTTTTAATACCAGTAGGCTTCTGTAATTGTGTCTGTGTCTCTCTCACCTGTCCAGATGTGAGCTGACGGCATGCACTCTTGCGATCTGACCGGGATACAGTCCCAAAACATCTCGGCCCTGCCGGTGAGCACTGGAGAAACACAGTAAACAGATCAAACAAACATGATGCACACAGTAAAACATGCTAACATGCGTCAAATCAGTATATATATATTAAAGCAATAAAACTGGTCACATTTTGACTGAAACATACGTTACACAATGTTGACATTTTAAGTTAAATTAATACGGTTGCAAATGCCGGCCCTCCAGGACCGAGTTTGGACACCCCTGGCCTAAAGTATCCCCTGGTGGCCGTAGAGTGAACTGCAGTCTGGCGCTGGGTAGACTGTATTTGAGCTTTACTGACAGCACAAACTAGTGTGAATACATCAGAATACACATAAACAAATTTTCTCAGCTAGTTTGAGAAAATGCAAACATTTCAAGTCATTAAAATATTAAAAGATGATAGGATGCAAAGTGAATTTCTCTTTTTTTAATACCAGTAGGCTTCTGTAATTGTGTCTGTGTCTCTCTCACCTGTCCAGATGTGAGCTGACGGCATGCACTCTTGCGATCTGACCGGGATACAGTCCCAAAACATCTCGGCCCTGCCGGTGAGCACTGGAGAAACACAGTAAACAGATCAAACAAACATGATGCACACAGTAAAACATGCTAACATGCGTCAAATCAGTATATATATATTAAAGCAATAAAACTGGTCACATTTTGACTGAAACATACGTTACACAATGTTGACATTTTAAGTTAAATTAATACGGTTGCAAATGAAATTGCTTAATTTACACACTTTATTCAGTCAACATCCATGTCTGGAACTGAAAGCGGTTTATTTTGAAATGTTAGGAGTCAAAGACTCAAAAACCCTTTGGACATACATGTGTGTTGTTGGATGGTTTTTGGTGTCCTGACTTTCCTTAAATTCGTGTAACCTCAGAGCAACTCCTGACCCGGCCATCCTGCACTGAACCCTTGCGTAAAAACATCAGTAAAATGAATTTGGTTAAGTCTTACATGCTCATTAAGAGCAAATGCACATAAATATAAAGTAGCCCTATACAGTGAACACAATGGTTTGCATTTCAAACAAGCCTAAGCTGGTTTGCTGGTCTATCAACCTGATTTAGATGGGTTTTGGTTATTAGCTGGTTAGGCTGGAAGACTATAAGTAGACCAGCAAACCAGTTTAGGCCGGCTTGAACTGTTGTTTTATTTTTCAATATTAAGTAAAATGATGATGAACATTGTTATGCAGCTTCAGAAACAGAATTATGAATAGATCTCCATGAATTGTTGATAGTTCAATATTCATTCTGTGATTCTCATTTCTGCTGCAGCTCCTTGTGTCTCGTTGTTTTTGCTGAGTGAGTCACAGCTGAGGATATTATTGACAGGTCACAACCAAATCACACATTCAAATGCAAACTCTTTGTATGAAAACAAACTGAAACCTGTTCTGAAAGACAAACACAAGGCATCTTACCTGCTTGTTTTCAGTCAGCGTGTAGATGCATTTGCACATTGCATGGCTGAAAGTCAGCGTCCTTATGAGAGCAATGGACAGCAGTGCTTCTGTTACAGAAATCTGACACAGAGACACTGATACTGATACTACACTCATCACATCAATCAGTATCTGTTGTATTCTGGGTTTAGTCTAACAGTCCTCTCTAAAGTCTCCATTTTAATCTACAAGCTCTATAGGTCTGCAGTTTAGAAGCTGTCTCTGGTCTGGAAGCAAACAAATGCAACAGCTAAGATTAATTACGTTTTATACACTTAACCTTTGCAAACTAAATACTATAATAGTACTTTTGCATATACTTATATATGTGTGTAAATTTATATATAATTGTATAAATATATAATTTTTTACAGTGCCATTGCTAATACCTGGAAATAAAATTGTATGTTCGCTTCTTTTAAATTTTTTATATGATTGTGAATCTGAGATGAAAATGTCCTGAAATTCAGAGTTGGAGGTTTATGGCTAGATCTGGATCTGAATTTCACTTCTCAGGTTTGTGTGTGTGTGTGTGTGTGTGTGTGTGCGTGTACTAAAGGTGCTAATTAATTCAATCCATCTGTATGGTATATTTTCATGACCCCACTTTTGTTTACCTTTCTTACATAGTTTTTTTTTTTAAAATAATAATTAAAAATAAATTTAATAATAATAATAATATATTTAAATATAAAAAACATTTAATAAATGTATTAATTTTAAATAAAATATTATTAATATTTTAATAATAATTTTAATTTATATATTATATAATTTAGAAATTAATTCATACATATAATTAATATATATGAATAACATTTATTTTTATTTAATTTATATATTTATTTGAATATAAACTTACAAATAATAATAATAATAATATTTTTTTTTATATAAATGTATTTATTAAAACGCGTATTTGTCACGTTTTATTATGAAGCTTCAGTTTTATGTTTTGAACATTAGAGGGAGACATCCTGCAACCTTATATGTGAAGTCCTTATAAACTATGCACTCTTTGTCGTCTAATCAAAAGATGCATGGAATAAGTTTATAAAAATTATTCCCCAAGTTTGTGACTTTGATCGACTAGAGGTTGTTGTTCAAAGGGTAGTTTGAGTCTTAGTAGTAGCCTATTATTATTCTTGTGTCCTTTGTTTTGTGTATAGCATTTCTGCATTCATTAAATAAGACAAAGGGCCCCAAATCCTCAATCTGTCCCGGGATAGAGGCGGGGAAACTCACTGCAGCTGGTGCTTTTATTATCATTTGACGCATAATAAGTGATTTCTGGTGATGTATGTGAATATGAGGCCTCTTTTCGGTCGGTGGGAGGTCCATAAAGCATTTCTCATTCATATATAGCGAGACCAACAAAAGCCTGGGGAGCGACAAAGCCAGGAAGAGGAGGAGGACGGGGGGAGCGTCCGGTAAAAACGGGTCCCGGTGTGACGTCGAGAGGGTTCCTCCTCCGTCCCACTGGCAGCGGCTGAATGGCTGGGGCTGAAGACGAAACTACAAATCCCACTATTGCGAAGGTCCAGCTTATTGATATTAATAAGCGCAGGCTGACGTTGCTCGCCGACCACCCAATGACAAGGCTTGGTTTATGAATATTAATTAATCAGATCAGATAATATAATCAGATTATAAACAGATTTTAGGTATTGTTTAACTTCTGATTTCAAAATGAGAAATAATCGGGTCCCGGTGTGACGTCGAGAGGGTTCCTCCTCCGTCCCACTGGCAGCGGCTGAATGGCTGGGGCTGAAGACGAAACTACAAATCCCACTATTGCGAAGGTCCAGCTCATTGATATTAATAAGCGCAGGCTGACGTTGCTCGCCGATCACCCAATGACAAGGCTTGGTTTATGAATATTAATTAATCAGATCAGATAATATAATCAGATTATAAATAGATTTTAGGTATTGTTTAACTTCTGATTTCAAAATGAGAAATAATGGTTTATAATCACCGTACTTGCATTTATGTATACTAAAATTTGCCAATAAAAATGCATGTATTCTGGATGTTATTCAGTTCTCGCTGACGTTGTACATAAAATAAAATGTTCTGTCTCCAAACATTTATTTTTTTTGTATTAGATTGTACAGTATTACTTTTGTATTTATTTTATATTTATATAATATTTCTATTAAAATATTATATTATTCATATAACATTTATTTATATTTTGTGACCCTGGAGCACAAAAGCAGTCATAAGTCGCTGGGGTATATTTGTAGCAATAGCCAACAATACATTGTATGGGTCAAAATTATCGATTTTTCTGTTATGCCAAAAATCATTAGAATATTAAGTAGATCATGTTCCATGAAAATACCTTTTCCTACCGTAAATATATGAAAACTTAATTTTTGATTAGTAATATGCATTGAACTTCATTTGGACAACTTTAAAGATGATTTTCTCAATATTTAGATTTTTTTGCACCCTCAGATTATAATATTTCTATTAAAATATTATATTATTCATATAACATTTATTTATATTTTGTGACCCTGGAGCACAAAAGCAGTCATAAGTCGCTGGGGTATATTTGTAGCAATAGCCAACAATACATTGTATGGGTCAAAATTATCGATTTTTCTGTTATGCCAAAAATCATTAGAATATTAAGTAGATCATGTTCCATGAAAATACCTTTTCCTACCGTAAATATATGAAAACTTAATTTTTGATTAGTAATATGCATTGTTAAGAACTTCATTTGGACAACTTTAAAGGCGATTTTCTCAGTATTTTGATTTTTTTGCACCCTCAGATTCCAGATTTTCAAATAGTTGTATCCCTACCAAATATTGTCCTATCCTAACAAATCATACATCAATGGAAAGCTTATTTATTCAATCTGAATTTCAAAAAACGCGGAAGGTTTATCTTATGAATATTAATGAGCTCCCACTAAAGTCTCCCGCTGACCTTCCAATGCCGACGCTTGCCTCATTAAAATTAAGAAGCGGGCCTTCGCCGTAGTAGGTTTCGGGAAATTCGCGTGCTGGAGACGGGGTGCGCCGTCACCGCGCTTTCTGCTTCGGGTTACGCCATCATTCATCCAGGGTCATTCGGTTCACCGGGGTAACGGAGATGATGGCCACATCACGGGCGCGCGTGCCTCCGTGCTCCTCATGACCGACCGGCGGCGGCGGCAGCAGCAGCAGCAGCAGCGTGCGGGTTTGGGTTTGTCTCACACCGGGCTGGCGTGGATCCGATCCCACCGTCTGGCGGAGCGTCTGCCAGGTAACGTACTGCGTGCTTCGCGTTGTTTATTTTTCCTCCATCAGCGAGCAGCATCACGGACAAGGCCGAGCATCCGCGCTGGAGCATCACTGGCCGCCGCCGGGTGGGGATGCTCCTCGGCCTTGCCCGTGATGCTTGCTGGACATAACAAGCGCTTATTTACACATCGAGCGCTATTTTGATATAAATTTACATTGTAAACACATTCAAACCACATCCTGCGTGGTATTATTGATGCGCGTCCACCATTTTACGCATTTCGGACAAATAGAAAACAAGAGCGCGTGCAATTCACATCCTCTGGTCTAAATGCATGTGTGTTTGTATTGTTATCACAGCCGTGTTTTTGAACAAACATTCATTAATGTTCATTGGCACGCTTGTGCTTGTTCGTGGCGCGCTGTCAGTCCGCTGTATGGATTTATTATGATGGCGTTGGATTATATAACAGCAGCTCAATATGACACAAAAGCCGCTGCTTCATTGTGGTTATTGTGATTTGTCATGTTAATTGCTGTCACATCCTTGTGTGTGTGTGTGATGCCCAACCGTGTCTGCCATTGTTTTTGTTGACATTGGTTTGGGTGGCTTCTGTTGTTTAGACATCTCGTTTATTCTAACGACGGGAATTATGCATCTGTTTTATTCGACGTGTGTCAAAATGAGCCTCTTTGGTAAAGAATATGTTTTTAATTTCTGAATTTAAAATCATTTTGATGTTTTCCTGATTTGAAGTCAAAAAGGTCTTTGTGGTGAAACTGGGGAAAAAGCAATAGAAAAAAAGCTCATTTTGTTATAATATTTTATTGTAATTTCTTTAAAAAGAAGCAATTTTGTTTTAAAATGTTATTAATATTTAATAAAAACAAAATCTGTGTGGCGTAATCAATGTGCAGGAAGCCATTTTGTTGTCATGGAATCATGTTTGATTCCAAGATGATGCTAAATAAATAAAAAAATGATAAAGGTCTAATATTTTAAGTGATTTTAAGATCATTGCAAGGTTGATTTGGAAGTTCTAAGGTAATGAAGTGAAATGTTTGATTCCAAGGATGTAAGATTCTAAGATGATTCTTGACTGAAAGTGAGGTCTACTTTTTGTAAAATTCTGATTGTATTAGAAATCTAATTCTAATTTGATTTTTGTTTTTTTGTTTTTTAATTTTCCAGTGTTCTAATATTAATTTCGTCACTCCAGGGTTCAGCAGTTGATTCTGAGATGGTTCTAAGATTAAAATATTCTATTGTTCATAGGGTTCTAATATTCCTTGTAAAATTCTGATTTCTTAGGTTCATTCTCAGATGGTTTTAAGACACATTTTAGGCTCTTATGTTGTTTTAGGTTCTTCTAAGATTGATTGTAGAAATCCAAGATTGGTTCTAAGGTTGTAAAGGTGATTTGTGAGATTTTAAGGTTGATTTTAAATCAATTCTAAAATGATACTAGGCAAAAAATGACAAAAGTTTTATTTTAAGATAACTGTCAGGTTGATTTCCAGGGTATAAATTTAAAATGATATTATTCTAAAGATGTAAGATTCTAAGAGTGAGTCATAGTTTTTAAAGTTGAATGTTGAATTACTGTAAAATTCCAATTTTGGATAGGATTCAAATTTTTTTTTTAGTATTATTTAAGAGTTTATACTGAGATGATTCCAAGAGTTGATTTATTAAGGGGTTCTACCGTTCTACTGGACATTTTCTTATAAAATTCAAAATTTGAAGAGGTTCTAAGATTGATTCTGAGGTTCCAGTGTTGATTCTAATGCCATCGGGTTGTTTGATCGGTTGTAGTATATCAAGGTTGATTCTTAGCTGGTTCTAAGATTCTGCGTTTGATTATGTGGTTCTAAGATGAATTCCAAGGTTCTAAAGCCTCATAATCCAGAGAAGAGGTAGACCGAAACAGGGCTGTGTTTAGAGTCATGCATAGCTTCAGCATCCAGTGTGAGAGAGGAAGAGAAGGCCACGGGAAGAGGCGGCAAATGTTTCCCTGCTCCTAACAATGGCTTTATTTCTCATGGAAGTGTGTGTGTGTGGGAGAGGGGGAGAAGCGGAAGAGAATGACCCATGTTTGTGTGTTTTCTCTCCTTTGTTGTTTCCTTGCAGGCTGAGTCACCACTGGAGTGTCTGAAGGGTCGCGAGAGAGAAAGTGAAGGAGGAGGCTGAGACGTTACATCACAACGTGGCAGAGAAAGTGAGAGGAAGAGTGTGAGAGAACAGGAGAGCAGAGCGAGACGGCCGTAAGGGAGAGCGAGAGAGGAAGTCGAGCACTGGACTGACCCTTGAACTCTGACCTCGGAGCCAACATGAACGACCAGAACGTAGTGAAAGAGGGATGGGTGCAGAAGAGAGGTGAGAAACAACAGCACTGAAATATTGATGTATTAATGAGTGTGTTTTCTAGAGCCCGGCCGATATATCGTTTTGCCGATATTATCGGCCGATATGAGCCTGTTGCCGATATATATCGGTATCGGCGAATATGCCGGCGATATGAAATTTTTTTTTACAGAACATATAATGCAGATAAAATGCTTGAAATGGTGTAATTACTTAGTTTGTCCAGCAGAGCGTGCTCTATTGTTTGCTACTGGTGACCTGGATGAAACGCTTTTGAAGGTTAAGTCTATGGAAAACCACTGAAACTTTGAACGGCCATATCTCCGTAACGGCGCGGCGAATCCGCACCAAATTCGGGGGATCCCTTCAGCTCGAGGAACCCTCTCGAACGCGAATCGAGTGTACGTCTAGAGGCCCGCTTTCGAATGAGACCACCCGTGGAGGCTGGCGTTCGAGAGGGCTCCTCGAGCTGAAGGGATCCCCCGAATTTGGTGGAGATCCGCCAGCGCGTTCGTGAGATAGTGACACCAGTCAACACTTTCACTTCAGTAAGGA